>NC_091977.1:51858016-52041046 GCF_044704955.1 Pristiophorus japonicus
GGGGGAGAGAGAGAGAGAGAGAGAGAGAGAGAGAGAGAGAGAGAGAGAGAGAGAGAGAGAGAGAGAGACTGAAGTGGGGGAGGGGGAAGAGGGAACTGAGGGAAGACGGATCACGTTCTTACAACCCCCCCGACAAGGGGCATTGTTGGAGTGGATGAAATCCAGACGTCTCAGCATGGTCACTATTCACTTCATATCCAATAAACCTGTTAATCATCTGTACACAATGCCCCATCTATGGTGGGGAGGGGCGTAAGGTCATGCATTTGTGGCTGGGGTAAGGCACTTTGGCTGAAGTCATAATCGATCATGTTACAATATGCAAAGTTAGGCTGGGAGGTTCCATCCACACATTCAGGGTGTGGCTTATCCTCCAACAGGACCAATCAGCAATAGGTCATGTGATAATGGAGAGCCAATCAGAGAAATGGCTGCAATTCAGTTAGTACAAATAGATGTATCTTTTTTTATTCGTTCATGGCGTCGCTAGCAAGATTTTTGAATGATAAGGGAGTGAAGGGTTATGGGGAGCAGGCAGGGAAGTGGAGCTGAGCCCAAAATCAGATCAGCCATGCTCTTATTAAATGGCAGGCTCGAGGGGCCAAATGACCTACTCCTGCTCCTATTTCTTATGTTCTTCTTATTTATTGCCCATCCCCAATTGCCCTAGAGAAGGTGGTCGTGAGCCACCTTCTTGAACCACTAGTCCGTGTGATGAAGGTACTGACAGTGTTGTTAGGGAGGGAGTTCCAAGATTTTTACCTTTGTTGTGTCCGGTGTCTAGTCAATGCTGGGTGGTCCTTCCAGTTGTATTCTTCGTATACTTCTTTGTAGCGTTTTGGTTCAACCGTGTGGCTTGTTAAGCCATTTCTGAGGCCAATTAAGAGTCAACTACAATTGCTGTGGGTCTGGAGTTCCATATAGGCCAGACCTGGTATGGAAGGCAGCACCTTTTGGACACTGGGAGAACTCCCCTGCATCATGATAATGCCATCTCACACACTGCTATTTTCTCTGTAGTGACATGCTGATGGAACCGAACATCACTACACTGCAGATGTGTATTGCCAAAATGTCAGACACCAGGTCGTCACTGGGCAGCCAGGTTTCATCATCATAGGCAGTCCCTTGGAATCGAGGAAGATTGCTTCCACTCCTGAAGTGAGTTATTTGGTGGCTGAACACTCCAATATGAGAGCCACAGACTGTCACAGGTGGGACAGATAGTCGTTGAGGGAAGGGGTGGGTGGGACTGGTTTGCCGCACGCTCTTTCTGCTGTCTACGCTTGATTTCTGCATGCTCGCAGCGTTGAGACTCGAGGTGCTCAGCGCTCTCTCTTCCTCCACTTAGGGTGGTCTTGGGCCAGGGTCTCGGGCCAGGGTCTCCCAGGTGTCAGTGGGGTTGTCGCACTTTATCAGGGAGGCTTTGAAGGTGTCCTTGTAGCGTTTCCGCTGCCCACCTGTGGCTCGTTTGCCGTGAAGGAGCTCCGAGTAGAGCACTTGCTTTGGGAGTCTAATGTCTGGCATGCGGACTATGTGGCCTGCCCAGCAGAGCTGATCGAGTGTGGTCAGTGCTTCAATGCTGGGAATATTAGCCTGAATGAGGATGCTGATATTGGTGCGCCTGTCCTCCCAGGGGATTTGTAGGATCTTGGAGACATCTTTATGATATTTCTCCATCAACTTGTACATGGTCCATGTCTGAGCCATACAGGAGGGCAGGTATTACTGCAGCCCTGTTGACCATGAGCTTCGTGGCAGTTTTGAGGGCCTAGTCTTCAAACACTTCCTCAGGCGGCCGAAGGCTGCATTGGCGCACTATGCCTGCTCTTGTTGATCGGCGGCTCCCGAGATATGGCAAGTGGTCACGGTGTCCAGGGCTGCACCGTGGATCTTGATGTCTGGGGGGGCAGTGCTGTGCGGTGAGGATAGGCTGGTGGAGGACCTTTGTCTTACGGATGTTAAGCGTAAGGCCCATGCTTTCGTACGCCTCAGTAAATACGTCGACTATGTCCTAGAGTGCAGCCTCCATGTTCGCAGACGCAGGCGTCGTCCGTGTACTGTAGCTCGACGACAGAGGTTGGGGTGGTCTTGGATCTGACCTGGAGATGGCGCAGGTTGAACAGTTTCCCACTGGTTCTGTCGTTTAGTGTCACTCCAGCGGGGAGCTTGTTGACAGAGGTGGAGCATGGTGGCAAGAAAGATTGAGAAGAGGGTTGGGGCGATGACACAGCCCTGTTTGACCCCGATTTGGACTTGGATTGGGTCTATGATGGATCCGTTGGTGAGGATCATGGCCTGCATGTTGTCGTAGAGCAGGCAGAGGATGGTGACGAACTTTTGGGGGCATCCGAAACGAAGGACGACGCTCCATAAGACCTTCATCGTTGACAGTGTCAAAGGCCTTTGTAAGGTTGAAGGCGGCCATGTATAAGGACTGGCGCTGTTCCCTGCCTTTTTCCTGTAGCTATCGCGCTGCAAAAATGATGTCCGTTGTGCCCCGTTGGGGACGAAATCCGCACTGTGACTCCGGGAGGAGCTCCTCGGCCACGGGAAGATGGTGGTTGAGGAGGACTCTCGCAACGACTTTCCTAGTGGCTGATAGCAGGGAGATTCCTCTGTCGGTGCCGCAGTCAGACTTGTCCCCCTTTTTAAAGATGGTCACGATTACTGTATCTCTGAGATCCCCCAGCATGCTCTCCTCCCTCCAGATGAGAGAGATGAGGTTGTGTATTCGCGCCAGCAGTGCCTCTCCGCCATACTTCAATGCCTCAGCAGGGATTCCGTCCTCAAGGCTGAGGGTCCAACAAAAAAATCGGGACCTAAAGAACAGGTGGTGGATGGAGAAAGCACAGGAGATACAGCAGCTGGCCGACAACCATGATGTGCAAGGATTCTTCATCGCAGTCAAGTCCACGGGCCAAACACCCAAGGCCCCACCCCACTGCTGGCCAAGAACGGGGAAACACTCATCAAGGGCACAGAGGCAGTCAGGGCCTGCTGGAAGGAGCACTTCGAAGATCTCGTCAATCGAGATATCGCCTTTGACTTGAATGTTCTCAACTCCATCCCGCAGCATGCTACCTGCCACCACCTCAGTGAGACCCCAACACTGCACGAGGTATAAAAAACAGCCAGGTTTACAGCAAACATGTTAAGGAGGGCAGAGCAATTAGCTCACTCACCCAAGACCTTATTGCAATATTAAAGTAGATTAGTGTCTGGCCAGCTCCCAGACACACATTATAAATGAGATAGGATTACTTTGGCTGCTCAGGTTGTTCCCAGGGTTATGGTCAGGTGTACTTTACATCCCAGCCTCCATAGACAGTGCTGCAGCATCTTACATTCCATCTCAGACTTGCACGATTCTACAAATAATTCTGCAAACCTTTGTAACTTCAGCACAGAACAAATTTATTATCTGCAAGTCTGAATTCAAATAAAATGAGATAACGAGATAACACAATTTTTCTCTATCTCCAGTCTAGTATGTTGTTCTGTATTTTTTACCCTGAAAAGCACTACCTCCTTTAACAACTGAGCACGGTGTAACTGATAGGAAACACAGTCATAGAATCATAGAAATTTGCAGGGCTGAAGGAGTCCATTTTGACCCATTGGGTCTGCGCCGACCGACAAAGTGCTATCCAGCCGAGTTCCATTTTCCAGTTCTTGGTCCATAGCCCTGTAGGTTATGGCACTTCAAATGCACATCAAAGTACTTTTAAAATGTGATGAGGGTTTCTGCCTCTACCACCTTTTCAGGCAGTGAGTTCCAGATCCCCACCACCCTTTGGGTGAAGACATTTCCTTTCAAAACCTCCCCCTTATTACTTTAAATATATGCCCCCTGGTTGTTGACTTCTCTGCGAAGGGAAATAGGTCCTTACTATTCACTCTATCGAGGCCCCTGATAATTTTATACACCTCAATAAGATCCCACCTCAGCCTCCTCTGTTCCAAAGAAAACAAACGGAGCCTATCCAATCTTTCCTCATAGCTAAGATTCTCTAGTCCAGGCAACATCCTCGTAAATCTCCTCTGTACACTCTCCAGTGCAATCACATCTTTCCTGTATTGTGGTGACCAGAACTGTAGTCTAGCTGTGGCCAAACTAGTGTTTTATAGAGTTCAAGCATAACCTCCCTTTGTTTTCTATGCCTCGGCTAATAAAGGCAAGTATTCCATATGCCTTCTAAACCACCTCATCTACCTGGCCTGCTACCTTCAGGGATCTGTGGACATGCACTCCAAGGACCCTTTATTCCTCTACACTACTCAGTATCCTACCATTTAATGTGTATTCCCTTGCCTTGTTAGACCTCCACAAATGCATTACCTCACACTTCTCCAGACTGAATTCCATTTGCCACTGTTCTACCCACCTGATCAGTTCATTGATATCTTCCTGCAGTCTACAGCTTTCTTCTTCATTTAGTATCATCTGCAAACTTCTTAATCATCCTCCTACATTGAAGTTTAAATCATTGATATGTACCACAAAAAGCAAGGAACCTAGTACTTAGTGAGCCCTGCAGAACACCATGGAAACAGCCTTCCAGTCACAAAAACACCTATCAACCAGCACCCTTTGCTTCCTGCCTTTGAGACAATTTTGGATCTAATTTGCCTAACTGGATCCTATGGGCTTTTAATTTCGTGAACAGTCTGCCATGTAGGACCTTATCAAAAGCATTGCAAAAATCCATATGCACTACATCAAACACACTGCCCTCATCGACGCTCCTCAAAAAATTCAATTAAGTTAGTCAGACACGACCTTCCTTTAACAAATCCATGCTGACTGTCCTTGATTAATCCGTGTCTTCCTAAATGAAGATTTATCCTGTCCCTCAGAATTTTTTCCAAGAATTTTTCCACTACTGAGGTTAGGCTGACTGGCCTGCAATTACTCAGTCTATCCCTTCCTCCCTTTTTAAGCAAAGGTACAACATTAGCAGGCCTCCAGTCCGCTGGCACCACACCTGTAACTAATTAGATATTACAAGCACGAGGAAAGAAAGTGCAGTACAGGTGCTTCAGTAGAATGAGTCTGTCCACCAAATCGAATCCTCCCCTCCCACAACAAAAGTCATCTGTGATTTGGGAAAAGAAACTGTTCAACTGAGTACAGCCATGTAAATATTACTGTGAAGAAAAAAGGCTGTAATGTGGATTACAGGCAAGATCTCAAAAGTATCATCTGTACCATAAAGAAATAAAACTGTTAAAATTCACACGCTGAACAGTGAACACATGATAGAACTATACTCTACATTCTACAAGATTCATGGGTGGACATTTTAGCACCTATTTAGGATTGTGAATCTTCATTTGTTATTTATTGCTGCTCCATTCTGAAATCCGTTCCAAGTAATGTTATATTCTCTCCACAGACTTCCATTAGAACCAGCACTTCGTACTGTTGTTTTTGTACCCAAAAAGTATCAATCCATTTACCAACTCAGATAAATCATTTTATAACTACACTGAGGGAGGGGAAAGGGGCAACTCCCTCTGTTGAGTTCCTCAGAGTCCCTTTTCACGGGTAATTGCAGTTGGTCAGGAGTACTGCAAGATGATGTACTTTGAAAATATAGTTGGAATACAGGCCATGACAACATTTGCATAACTTATTCATATGGGTAACAATTGGACTTCTCCCTCTCTGTCTGTCTGTCTGTGGGAGAGTACAATATCCAATTATATTACAGAAACACAGGGGAAGTAGTTCTGTAATATGTGCCAGTTCCCTTGTTGCTTCGGAGCAGATTCATAACTGCATATGCATGAGCTACTTCAAAGTCACAAACCCATTTGCCATTGCCACTTTCACCAGGACCCTCCCCAGATACTGGAAGACAGACTGTGCAGGTGTCCAATGTAGAAATTGCACTGCTAGGCTGTACTGAAAAGTCAACTCTCCTGCAGTTAGTCCTATATAAAAAGGAAAAAAAAAAGAAAGAGTGGCTAAAGTAAATGTTGGTCCTTTAGAGGACAAGACCGGGGAATTAGTTATGGGGAACATGGAGATGGCAGAAACTCTGAACAAATATTTTGTATCTGTCTTTACGGTAGAGGATATTAAAAATATTCCAACAGTGGATACTCAAGGGGCTATTGGGGGGGGGAGGGGGGGGGGGGGGGAGGAACGTAACACAATCACGAAGGAGGTGGTACTCAGTAAGATAATGGGACTAAAGGCATATAAATCCCCTGGACCTAATGGCTTGCATCCTAGGGTCTTAAGAGAAGTAGTGGCAGGGATAGTGGATGCATTAGTTGTAATTTACCAAAATTCCCCAAATTCTGGGGCAGTCCCAGCAGATTGGAAAACTGCAAATGTAACACCTCTATTTAAAAAAGGAGGCAGACAAAAAGTAGGAAATTATAGACCAGTTAGCCTAACATCTGAGGTTGGGAAAATGTTGGTGTCCATTATTAAAGAAGCAGTAGCAGGACATTTGGAAAAGCATAATTCAGTCAGGCAGAGTCAGCATGGATTTATGAAGGGGAAGTCATGTGAGACAAAATTGCTGGAATTCTTTGAGGATGTAACCAACAGGATGGTTAAGGGGGAACCAGTGAATGTGGTGTATTTGGACTTCCAAAAGGCATTTGACAAGATGCCACATAAAAGGTTACTGCACAAGATAAAAGTTCACAGGGTTGAGGGCAATATATTAGCATGGATAGAGGATTGGCTAACTAACAGAAAACAGATAGTCGGGATAAATGGTTCATTCTCATGTTGCCAATCAGTAAACTAGTGGGGTGCCGCAGGGATCAGTACTGGGACCCCAACTATTTACAATCTATATTAACAACTTGAATGAAATGGCCGAGTGTAACGTAGCCAAGTTTACTGATGATACAAAGATGAGAGGAAAAGCAATGTGTGAGGAGGACACAAAAAACCTGCAAAAGGATAGACAGGCTAAGTGAGTGGGCAAAAAATTGGCAGATGGAGTATAATGTTAGAAAGTGTGAGGTTATGCACTTTGGCAGAAAAAAAAAAAAATCGAAGAGCAAGTTATTATTTAAATGGAGAAAAATTGCAAAGTGCTGCAGTATAGCAGGACCTAGAGGTCCTGGTGCATGAAACACAAAAGTTTGTATGCAGGTACAGCAAGTGATCAGGAAGGCCAATGGAATCTTCGCCTTTATTGCAAAGGGGATGTAGTATAAAAGCAGGGAAGTCTTGCTATTGTTATACAAGGTATTGGTGACGCCACACCTAGAACACTGCGTAGAGTTTTGGTTTCTATATTTAAGGAAGGATATACTTGCTTTGGAGGCAGTTTAGAGAAGGTTCACTAGGTTAATTCCAGAGATGAGGGGATTGACTTATGAGGAAAGGTCGAGTAGGTTGAGCCTCTACTCATTGGAGAGGTGATCTTATCGAAACGTGCAAGATTATGAGGGGGCTTGACAAGGTGGATGTAGAGAGGATGTTTCCACTGATAGGGGAGACTAGAACTAGGGGGCATAATCTTATAATAAGGGGCTTCCCATTTAAAACTGAGATGAGGAGGAATTTCTTGTCTCAGAGGGTTGTAAATCTGTGGAATTCGCTGCCTCAGCAAGCTGTGGAAGCTAGGTCATTGAATAAATTTATTCAGAGATAGACAGTTTCTTAACCAATAAGGGAATAAGGAGGATATGGGGAGCGGGCAGGGAAGTGGACCCGAGTCCATGATCGGATCAGCTATGATCGTATTAAATGGCGGATCAGGCTCAAGGGGCCGTATGGCCTACTCCTATCCCTATTTCTTATGTTCTTATGTAAATCCCAGCACCCAGCAGTCCCAATAACCCCTTCTCAAGATGAATCATTATGCCAGCTTTATGCTAAATTTACATGGTAGTATCTGTGGAAAGAGCACCAAAGGTAGGCTTGTAAAGTAATGGGATATCAATCTGTTCCACAAAGACATTAGTAAAATACAAAATTCTTATAACCCATTATACGGAGCAATAGACAGTGGCATTCAGTAGTTCCATCAGCCTCCCTCCTCCTTGATGACATAATATGAATGAAGCTTGTTCATTCAGGTCCATCTTTACTATCCCAAACCAATATTTCTCTACTCTTCTAAACTACGAAACCCAACGATCTTGATGGTATCATTGGAAAGTTTTGTTTGGGTAGGGAAAAAGAATGAAAAATTAGGTAGGATACAGGTCAGCCAAGGAATGAAGCCCACTACATGGTAGGTAATTATCATCATCATTTAGAATCCTCCACATACCATAGGAGCCAAGTAAATTAGTTCAGAATTCAAGAATGAGGAGTCCTGGAATAGCTGACTGCTGGGACCATTCCCTCCTGCCACCGAATTCATGTTAGGTAGTGGATCTGGCCGGGTTCGGGTGGGTCACCGAAAAAATTTATAGAAATGAGGCCCAGCCATTAAGATTGGCCTGACTTCCTACGTCCTCGGACTCTCCGGGTGCACTTCCCACTACGGGTCTCACGTGCACCGTACCCAATGCCTCAAACGGTATTTCAGAATTAAGGGATTTACAACATGGAAATAGGCTATTCAGTCCAACCAGTCCGTGTTGGTGCTTATGCTCCGCATGAACAGTGGTCCTAATTCCATATATTCACCCGGTTTCCATATTCCTTTATTTCCCATTTCCTTCAACCACCGATCTGACCCACTACCAGCAATATCACCCATAGCAAATAAAAATTTGCCATTCTCCACCGCCAATGAGTTCAAACTTTTCTCTTCCTACTCCTGTTCCCTCTCCCTCACCTTTGTTATCATACGACTTTTTAATCTGTTTGGCCTGAATACTGAAATTGGGCTTTACATCCTCTGTGACTGTGACAAAAGGCAAAAGATCTCTCATCCTTCTTGACTCATATGACCACTCTATTCTTTGCCAATGCATCTCCATCGTCACCTAGCTGGGTGGGACTACACCCGCCTGGTTCCATTCTTATCATCCAAAAACACAACTTCAGTTTCCACATGTACGCTGATGAAACCCAGCTCTACCTCACTACTACTTCTCTCGATCACTCCACGGTCTCTAAATTGTCAGACTGCTTGTCTGACATCCAGTTCTGGATGAACAGAAATATTCTCCAATGGAATATTGGAAAGACCGAAGCCATTGTTTTCAGTGCCTGTCACAAACTCCGTTCCCTAGCCACTGATTCCATCCCTCCCCTCAACTTCTGTCTGAGACTGAACCAGACTGTTCGCAACCTTGGTGTCATATTTGACCCTGAAGTGAGCTTTCGACCACATATCAGCATGCTATTTCCACCTCTAACATCGCCCGTTCTCTGCCCTTGCCTCAGCTCATCCGCTGCTGAAGCCCTCATCCATGCCTTTGTTACCTCTAGATTTGACTATTTCAACGCACTCCTGTCTGGCCTCCCATATTCTAATCCTACATAAACTAGTGGTGATCCAAAACTCGGCTGCCCATGTCCTAACTCGTTCCAAGTCCCGCTCATCTCTCACCCCCTATGCTCGCTGACCTACACCGGCTTTCGGTTAAGCAAAGCCTCGATTTCAAAATTCTCATCCTTATTTTCCAATCCCTCCATGGCCTCCCCCTCCCTCTCTCTCTAATCTCCTCCAGCCCCACAACCCCCAACCCGAGATGTCTGCACACCTCTAATTCTGCTCTCTTGAGCATCCCTGATTATAATTGCTCAACTATTGGTGGCCATGATCATATTGAATGGTGGTGCAGGCTCGAAGGGCTGAATGGCCTACTCCTGCACCTATTTTTTCTATGTTTCTATGCCTTCTAGGCCCTAAACTCTGGAATTCCCTGCCTAAACCTCTCCACCTCTCTTCCTCCTTCGAGAAGCTTCTTAAAATCTACTTCTGGATGGTCACCTGCCCTAATTTCTCCTTATGCGGCTCTGTGTCAATTTTTTTATCTCATAATAATCCTGTGAAGCGCCTTGGAATATTTCACTACGTTAAAGGTGCAAGTTGTTGTTGACTCCATGTGGAGAAGTATCAACCCTTTCGTCCAGGCAGAATCTGAATGTATGTCCCAGAAGTGAAACAACATAATACAAATCCATTGTAGCAGCCTGTCTCAAACACACCAATTTAAAATGGAAGTTCACTTTTGTTCATTACTGTAAAAACAAATAAAAGCTCACATCGGCAACTTTTACATCAGGCAGCAAACATCACCTCCAGGTCCAACATCGCTTCCAGGGTCATAGGTCATAAAAATCTGCACAAATTTGTGACTCAAGAAGAAAATTTTACCACAAATAGTTTGACAAGATGAAGCTAGAGCACAGATTGCTGCCTCTTCAAACTTAGTCTGGTAGTTGCTGACATCACAAAAAGTCTCAAAAAATTGTTGGAATGATGCAAGTGCACATGTGGAAAGCTACAATTAAAAAACTGTAGGTTGAAAATATATGTCTGGATCAACAACATGCTCATTTGTTGTTGTTTATGCTTCAAAACTTAGTCACAATCAGTGAGGGAGGTGCAAGGTTTAGGATACCATGGATAAATAGAGTTTAGAAACCAATTAAAATTGAAGGAAAGTCTATGAGGACTACAAGAATAATAATGAAAAAAATAAGTAGTTGAGTGTGATAAGGAAAGCTAAGAGGGACTATGAGGGAAAAAAAATTCAAAATCAAAAGGACCAGTAAGAATTGTTAAATGTGAGGCATGACCCGCCCGAGAGGAGAGGATTGTTAATTTGAAAGCTATGATCAAAAAATTGGAAGAGATGTTGAATAGTTACTTTGCATTGGCCTTTACTAAAGAGAAGGATATCAAAGAAAATATTATGATGGATAAAAGGAAACTTTTAGATAAGTTAGTTAAGAGAAGGGAAGATAAAGCACCAGGTCCTGATGAGATGCATCCTAGGATCCTGAAGAATTTGAGGGAGGAAATTGCAGAGGCTCCATAAATTATACTTCGGGGCTTTATTGAGTGTGAATGTATGCCAGAAGACTGGAGAGAGGCCAATGTAGTGCCCATTTTTAAAAAGGAAGACAGCTGACCTGAATAATTACAGGTCAGTTAGCTTAAGATCTGTAGTTGGCAAAAATGTTAGTCTTTAATTAAGGATGAAATAACCATGTATCCAGATAAAGATAATGGTAAAGCTAGTAGAAAAAGAGTTAGAAGTTACTAGCACAGATTTCAAAAGGGATGATGTGCCTGACAGATCTCAGAATTCTTTGAGGAGGTAACAGATATGCCAATGAGGGACATTGAGTAGCTGTAAGGTACATGGGCTTCAGGAAATGTCTTTGACAAAGCATCACATGGAAGATTACTGGGGAAGGTCAAGTTGTTGACAATCCAAGAGTTAAGCGATTCAGGCGGTCATCTAATGGCGGAAATCAGCAGGGGGTGCGGCAGCAGCTAGTGTTGGGCCAATGGCAGGAGTGCCGAGGTGTGTTGGACAGATCGCTGAGGGGGCGGGGCCAAAAAGTGGAGGGAAGAGAGCCGGACAGATCACCGGGGGAGTGAATTTACAGATTAGCTTGAGGGAACAACAATAATCATGGGTGATTTTAACCTCCATATTAATTGGACCAATCAAATTGGTCAGGATAGCCTTGAGGAAGAGTTCATAGAGTGCATGAGGGATGGGTTCCTTGTATGTATGGGCAGTATGTAACGGAACCAACCAAGGTGCAGGCTATCTTAGATCTGGTCCTGTGTAATGAGACAGGATTAGTAAACAAACAAACAATCTCCTAGTAAAGGATCCTCTTGGAATGAGTGACCATAGCATAGTTGAATTTCAAATTCAGATAGAGAGCAAAAAAGTTGGATCTCTAACCAGCGTACTAAGCTTAAATAAAAAGGAGACGATGAAAGTATGAGGGCAGGGTTGGCTAAAGTGGACTGGGAAAATAGATTCAAGTGTAGGACGGTTGATGAACAGTGGCAGACATTTAAGGAGATATTTCATAACACAAGAAAAATATATTCCAGTGAGGAGGAAAGGGTGGAAAAGAAAAGATAGCCATCTGTGGTTAACTAAAGAAATAAAGGATGGTATCCAATTAAAAACAAGAGCATACAAAGTGGCCAAAATTAGTGGGAGGACAGAAGATTGGGAAGCTTTTAAAAGCCAGCAAAGAATGACCAAAGAAATGATTAAGAAAGGGAAGATAGACTATGAAAGTAAACTAGCATGAAATATAACAGATAGCAAGAGTTTCTACAGGTATATAAAAAGGGAGAGAGTGGCTAAAGTAAATGTTGGTCCCTTAGAGGATGAGACCGGGGAATTAGTGATGGGGAACATGGAGATGGCAGAATCTGTGAACAAATATTTTGCATCAGTCTTTACAGTAGAGGACACTAAAAATATCCCAAATGTGGATAGTCAGGAGGCTATAGGGGGAGAGGAATTTAACACAATCACAATCACTGAGAAGGTGGTACTCAGTAAGATACTGGGACTAAAAGCAGATAAATCCCCTGGACCTGATGGCTTGCATCCTAGGATCTTAAGAGACGTAGCAGCAGGGATTGTGGATGCATTGGTTATAATTTACCAAAATTCCCTGGATTCTGGGGAGGTCCCAGCAGATTGGAAAACTGCAAATGTAACGCCCCTATTTAAAAAAAGGAGGCAGACAAAAAGCAGGAAACTATAGAGCAGTTAAGCCTGACATCTGTGGTTGGGAAAATGTTGGAGTCCATTATTAAAGAAGCAGTAGCAGGACATTTGGAAAAGCATAATTCAGTCAGGCAGAGTCAACATGGATTTATGAAGGGGAAGTCATGTTTGACAAATTTGCTGGAATTCTTTGAGGATGTAATGAACAGGGTGGATCAAAGGGAACCAATAGATGTGGTATATTTGGACTTCCAGAAGGCATCCGACAAGGTGCCACATAAAAGGTTACTGCACAAGATAAAAGTTCACGGGGTTGAGGGCAATATATTAGCATGGATAGAGGATTGGCTAACTAACAGAAAACAGATAGTCGGGATAAATGGTTCATTCTCATGTTGCCAATCAGTAACTAGTAGGGTGCCGCAGGGATCGGTGCTGGGACCCCAACTATTTACAATCTATGTTAACGACTTGGATGAAGGGACAAAGTGTAACGTAGCCAAGTTTGCTGACGATACAAAGATGGAAGGAAACGCAATGTATGAGGAGGACACAAAAAACCTGCGCGGGGACATGGATAGGCTAAGTGAGTGGGAAAAAATGTGGCAGATGGAGTACAATGTTGGAAAATGTGAGGTTATGCACTTTGGTAGAAAAAAAAAAATCGAAGAGCAAGTTATTATTTAAATGGAGAAAAATTACAAAGTGCTGCAGTACAGCAGGACCTGGGGGTCCTGGTGCATGAAACACAAAAAGTTAGTATGCAGGTACAGCAAGTGATCAGGAAGGCCAATGGAATCTTAGCCTTTATTGCAAAGGGGATGAAGTATAAAAGCAGAGAAATATTGCTACAGTTATGCAGGGTATTGGTGACACCACACCTAGAATACCGCGTAGAGTTTCTATATTTAAGAAAGGATATACTTACTTTGGAGGCAGTTCAGAGAAGGTTCACTAGGTTGATTCTGGAGATGAGGGGGTTGACATGAGGAAAGGTTGAGTAGGTTGGGCCTCTACTCATTAGAATTCAGGAGAGGTGATCTTATCGAAACATGCAAGATTATGAGGGGGCTTGACAAGGTGGATGTAGAGAGGATGTTTCCATTGATAGGGGAGACTAAAACTAGGGGACATAATCTTAGAATAAGGGGCCGCCCATTTAAAACTGAGATGAGAAGGAATTTCTTCTCTCAGAGGGTCGTAAATTTGTGGAATTTGCTGTCTGAGAGCTGTGGAAGCTGGGTCATTGAGTAGATTTAAGACAGAGATAGACAGTTTCTTAACCGATAAGGGAATAAGGGATTATGGGGAACAGGCAGGGAAGTGGACCCGAAGCCATGATTGGATCAGCCATGATCATATTAAACAGCGGAGCAGGCTCAAGGGGCTGTATGGCCTTCTGCTCCTATTTCTTATGTTCGAATGTAAACACTCCTGCTTTTCCTTGCCCATAAGCACTGACCTGCTGGATCTGGCCCTTCACACCTCTCTTCACCTGCCAGGTTTCTCAGAGCCTCCATAAAAGATTTTACTGACCGACCCAACTCCTTACAGCAGGCTGGTCGCCCGCCTCCGTTAAAACCAGAAGTGGGTAGTTGGAGGCAGGGTACCCTTTTTTTAAAAAAATACAATTTTTAACTCCCCACACACCTTCCATCAACACTGGGGAGGGAGGGGGTTAAAATTACCCCCTTACATTTAGTTCCAACAATCTACTGTGCATACAGGTTCCAACAGATTCTACCCAATAACAAAGAATTAATGACCCCTCATTTATTTCTGCCTTTCTGACAATTATTTCAGTAATGGATGCTGCTTCGAGATCAATCGGTGGAACTGGCTTGGAGAGATTATATAGCGCGACTGCAAAATAGCTCAAAATATGTCTGCATCTGTAAACAGCCTCAACTTTACGTTAATGTAGCAAATGTCTTCAAAGTACTTCCTCCCCTCCCCCACAGTCAACAACAACAACAACAACATGCATTTATATAGCAGCTTTAATGTAGTGAATCGTCCAAAGGCGCTTCACAGAAGCATTATCAGATATAAAATTTGACACCAAGCCACTTAAGTTAGAAATTAGCACAGGTGACCAAAAGCTTGGTCAAAGAGGTTATGTTGTAAGGAACGTCTTGAAGGAGGAAAGAGAGGTAGAGAGGCAGCGAGGTTTAGGCAGGGAGTTCCAGAGTTTGGAGCCTAGGCAACAGAAGGCACCACCACCAATGGTTGAGCGATTATAATCAGGGATGCTCAAGAGTGCAGAATTAGAGGAGCGCAGACATCTCGGGGGGGTTGCGGAGCATGAGATTACAGAGATAGGGAGGGGCGAGGCCATGGAGCAATTTGAAAATAAGGATGAGATATACTTATCTAGCTTACATATATATGCATCCAAACTATTCGCCTCAACAACTCCCTGCAGTGGAGAAAGAAAGAGTGGTCAACCGTGTCAAAGGCTGCAGACAAGTCAAGAAGGACAAGGAGGGATAGTTTGCCTTTGTCACAGTCACAAAGGATGTCATTTGTGACTTTAATGAGAGCCATTTCAGTACTGTGGCATGCATGGAAATCAGATTGGAGGGATTCAAACATGGAATAAGAACCCAGATTAAGGTAAATCTTGATCCATGCTTACATTGAAAGGTTAAACCATATAGTTGCAAATAAAATTGAAAATCAATCTTCCCAGGCCATTCAACAGGAACCAGAATGACTCCCATGCAGTGAAGACAAACAATTACCCCAGTGTGTCAACTCAGCACATCTTGATGATTAAACATTCAAAGGAGGAATTCATACTTTTGACAGAACTATTTATATGTTTTGTGGACAATAATTGTATTTCTTGGGAATTTACAGACTCAAATTATAAATAACTTTGGATCAAATATACATTTGTGAAGCAAATCTTCACCAAATCTTGCATATTGGCAAATGATTAGTGTTAAGTCTACAATAGTCAATTAAACTGTAACAAACAATAATCACTGTTATAAAATGAGCTTGTATTGTATGCTGGCCAACAATATGGAGAAAATATTCTAATATGAATGTGGTAATTACACCAATCCATGGGAAACAGAACAACTGCCAAATGCAAATAGAATATCTTTCTCCGCCTCCCATCACAAACACCATCTGTATATATTATGCAAAACAGAGCAGGTTGGATTGTTTAAAGGATATAACACATTAAAGGATCCTGATAAACTGCATCTTACAAATTATACTCCAGCTGTTAATTTTTGATTCATTCCAGTTTTACTACACACTTGGCATTGGTGTGATGCAAAGGTTCGCACCACAGTGTTGTCTAATGCGCGGTATAATGCTGATAATTTCACAGAACCCAGCATTTTGGTGCCAGTACCAAAACTAACTGGATTCTGATCTAGTACCACTAGTGTTGTGAATTTGCAATGATAGTGTTGCCGAAAGCATGCAGAAAACAAGCGCAGGCAGCAGAAGGAGCGTGCAGCAAACCAGTCCCACCCACCCACCCTTTCCTTCAACGACTGTCCTACCTGTGACAGAGACCGTAATTCCCATATTGGTTCAATCACCTAAGAACTCATTTTTAGAGTGGAAGTCTTACTCGATTGAGGGATTGCCTATGATAATTATATGATGATGATATAAATGCAGCCAAAAGGCAACCATTATTTTAAAAATGTTTTTATTTGATGGAGTGCAGTTAACTGTAGAAATGTGGTTCTCCTGCCAATAGTTCTGAACATTAAGGGCCCAAGTTTCCACATGATTTGCGCCTGATTTTTAGGAGCAACTGGTGGAGAACGGACTATCTTAGAAATCGCAATTCTCCACATTTTTTTTTCTTCAGTTCTAGTGAGGTAGAACAGTTCTACTTTGGAACAGAATTTTTTCTTCAAAAGGGGGCGTGTCCGGCCACTGACGCCTGATTTCAAAGTTTCCACAGTGAAAACGTACTCCAAACTAAAGTAGAATGGAGCAAGTGAAGATTTTTGTCGAACTGAAAAAACCTGTTCTACACATTAAAAAAATCAGGCACAGGTTACAAATTAGGCGTTCAGAACGAGGTGAGGGGGGAGGGAAGTCATTAAATTCTATAATAAATCCTTATTTATACATATACAAATAAATCCAACCTGAATAAACATTTATAAGCAAAGAAAAGATTAAATAAGCCATCTTCCTACCTGTGTGAAAGTGCTTCAGGCAGGCCTTTCGGGACCGAAAGCTGAACGGGCCGGCCCGAGACTTTGGGCAGGGCCCGTCCCCAGCACCAGATTTACAGGTAGGTGGCGTTGGGTCGGGTCGGTTCGGTTCGGAGGAGGGAGGGAGGGAGGGAGGGAGGGAGGGGAGGGAGGGAGGGAGGGAGGGAGGGAGGGAGGGAGGGAGGGAGGGAGGGAGGGAGGGTCAGGTCGGATCCAGTCCGGGAGCGGGAGTCGGGTCGGGTCCAGTGGGGGGGTCGGGTCAGGGGGCGGGAGCACGGGTCGGGTCGGCGGGGAGCGGGAACAGGAGCGCGGGTCGGGTCGGGTCGGGTCCAGTCGGGGGGGGGGGGGGGGGGAGAGCGGGAACAGGAGCGCAGGTCGGGTCGGGTCCAGGGGCAGAGCGGGAACAGGAGCGCGGGTCGTGTCCAGTCGGGGGGGGGGGGGGAGCGGGTGTCGGGTCTGGTCCGGAGGCGGGGGGGGGGGGGGGCGGGGAGCGGGTGTCGGGGTGGGGGAAAAAAGAGGGAGAAGCAGGAGCTGGCCGTGGGAGGAGCCTTATTCACGCAGCCCCAGTGAGGCCATTCGGCCAGGGCTAGGGGCTGCGTGCTTCGGGCCCTTCCCACACAGTTCGGCGCCTGGAGCTACTGCACTTGCGTGCCCACTGTAGCGCGCATGTGCAGAGGTCCCGGCACTGTTTTCAGCGCAGGGACCTGGCTCCGCCCCCCTACAGCTCGTGCTGCGCTGCGACGAGGGCCAGAGGACCTGCAGGGAGGTGGAGAATACGGAGGATTTTGTTTAGTCGCACTTTGTGGCACGAAAAACGGGCATCCAGGTCGGGACTGCGCCGTTCTAGGCGCGTGTGGAAACTTGGGCCCAAACAGCCCGACTTCTGTACATCTGGGAGCAGCAAAAACACACCTTTACATGGGTCTCAGAAACTACCAGCAGAGCAAATACCCTCTCCCCCACCCCCTGTTCACCAAATGTGCACCAACATGTTTCTATCTCAGCTCAATTCTCAGGCTTACTGCCTATGGATATGAATGTGAATATCTATGCATTCAATTCTGCTACTAAATCATACACATAATCCCATTGTTCCTCCTCATGCAAATACAGCATTCATTACTTTGAATTTAACAAAATTACATTTATAGTTAATAAACTTCATGTAATGGATACTGGAATATGAAACATATACACTGATATTATTTTGGATATGAAGATGTTGCCAACTTAAGAAAATACTGGGAAGTATCTCAAAAGCATTTTATTGGAAGTTGAGCATTTTATCTTAATCCTGTACAATGTACTAATGGGGGCACATTTAGAATATTGTATGCAATTTTGGGCATCTTACCTTCAAAGGGGCATTGATGCATTAGAGAGAAATCAGAGAAAAACAGTAATGATCATTGTAAGATCTAAAATCCCAAGTTATGGGGAGAAGCTCACAACTGAACTTGTCTTCAATAAAGAAGATTGAATTTGGACAATAGTGAAAGGCATAATTAATATAAATGAGAGAGTATTTAACCAGTACTGTTTGCGCAGACCTAGACAAAAGTACCGAATCAGCAACCTTCAAGAGATGCTATAATTTAGAAAATAGGCAAAACAGATTCACCAATATTATGTAATTCTATATAGATTATTAACCCCTTAAAAAGGAGATGGACAGTCAGAGAATAAACTGAATTCATTGTCTGAAGTGTGACTAGTGTTTTCGCTCATGAGATTTTAAAAATTGGAAAGGATCCAAGACAGGAAAGATTATACATGTTATACAAAAGCAAAATATTGCAGATGCTGGAAATTTGAAAAGAGAGAAAATGCTGGAAATACTCAGTAGGTCAGGCAGCATCAGTGGAGCGAGCAACAGAGTTAACGTTTCAGATCAATAGGCTTTCATCAGAACTAGAAAAGGTTTTTAAACTAAGTACAGAGGCAGACAAAAGGGTGGAGGGGAAGAACAAACAAAAGGGAAGGTCTGTGATAGGCAGGAGAGATTAAATGACAAAAGGGATGATGGTGCAAGGCAAAAGGAGGCCTTTTGAAAGAAAGAAAAATATGACTTGCATTTATATATTTACCCAAGGTCACAGTGGGGCCGAGATTTTTCCACATGTAGCAAGATCGATGTGGCCGGACCTACTGCTGGTGGAAAGCCCGCTCCCGACTCAAAACTGCTCTCCTCTGGAATCTTGCCATAATTGGGCTCATTAAGCCCGTTCCGGTGGGCTTCCCGGTCA
Source organism: Pristiophorus japonicus (assembly GCF_044704955.1). Taxonomy (NCBI): domain Eukaryota; kingdom Metazoa; phylum Chordata; class Chondrichthyes; family Pristiophoridae; genus Pristiophorus; species Pristiophorus japonicus. The sequence continues at coordinate 51,877,062 of NC_091977.1, forward strand.
ATTAAGAGGAAGCCGGTCTGATGATATCAATTAACGATGCGTCATCAGCCGGTTTCCTTAAAGGGACCATGCCCACAATGGTTTTGACAGTTCTTCTGTCAATGTCCTGCAGCATTGAGGAGCTACAAACACTGAGAAGCACTGCACAAAGATGCACCCAGGCTCTCCCATGACTCCCTCCAGATGTAATGGAGGGAGTCACAGCATGCAGGGAGGTCTTTTTCCCTTCCCATGGGCGAAAGGGACCTTCCCAGGACACCAACGCAGCCTGGTTGCACACTGCACAGGAGGGCACAAGCAGGGATGTTGTCAGGAGGACCTGGCTGCAGTGGCGCAAACCTTTCAATGATCTCAGCAGATCACGAAACATTACTGCAAAGCCACACTCAACCTCTTCTCTGCTGTGCCACTCATCACATCTCCATCAGTCTGCCTTCCCTACCCCACCCCTGCACATCCTTTCTCACACCAACTTACCTTGCACCTCCACCCATCTCTCTCTCTCTCTACATTATCAGTTCCCCATTTCACTAGCCACCCCTCACACTTACCTTCGTCTATGTCCAATCATACCAACTAACAACACTCAAGGGTAGGCACTTAGGTCCTTTAGCCAATGTATAGTTAATGTTGATGTATTGTCAAACATTGAAATCTTTATTTTCAGGACTTTGCGTTATTGTACAGATGTGTGAGCACCTTTTGGAAGTGGCTTAGTGAGTTGTAGTGAATAGTGAGACACAAGGGTACCCCCCACAATGGTGAAGAGTGTGAAAGGAATGGGTTGGACATTGCAGGGATGCTTTATGGAGCTGGTGTGGGGTGGTGCCAACCTGGCACATTATGTGGCAGTCAGGGTGTACAGCATGAAGTGAAGTAAAAGTGGCCATGGTGAGGCCATCAACTTCCCGGGCAGCATTGTGGTCGGTGCTGATGTTCTGCGTACTGTGCAGCATCAGGTGATTGCGGAAAAAGTTGGTGTTGTTGGTAGTGATGCTGGTGTGATTAGTGATGTTGGTGTTTGGGCTGATCGTGGTTGGATTCTAAGGACCAAGGTGAGATTTTTTCCAAGGGCACCGATGCTGCTGGAATAGATGACAGGTGAGGTTGAGATGACAGAAGCAGCCAGTCAATGATGAGAGAGGTTTCTCCAAGAGGGAGACAGTGAATGGAGAGTTCATTGCAAACACTTCCAAAGTGCATAGAATTCACAAATCTTTTCCAAAACCTGAAGGCTTCAGCTGCTGACATGGAAAGTGAACAGCTGTGAAATGGTAGCTTTTATATCACTTCTGCAGCTGCCAACTAGCTAAAGCAATAGAGTCACTGAGAACCCAACTCCACTTACCCGACATGTTCCCTGAGGGATGGCAAAGCCGTTAAAAGGTTGGTAAAATTTTAAGTGCCTGCTTTTAAGCCTCTTAACTAGCATTTAAGTACTTTTTAATTATGTTAATTATCTGTCCCGCCGCTTGCTGTCGGGTCGGCTATCTGAACGCCGACCTGACAGTTGAGAAACTCACATGGAGGCGGGTTCAGAGCAGGATCCCGATCCGCTGTCAATCAAAGCCATTTATTCAGCGGAACCGCCTCCAAACCTGCACTCGGAGGGCTGGGAAAGATTCCGGCCTTGGAGTGGGTTGGAGAATTAAAATGGCAAGCCACCGGAAGGTCAAGGGCATGCTTGTTGACTGAACGGGAGTGTTCAGTAAAGCGATCACCCAATCTGGGTTTGGTCCCCCCATGTAAGGGAGACCACATCGTGAGTAGTGAATACAGCACCTGTAGACAAAATTGAAAGAAGTATAATTAAATCGCTACTTCACCTGGAAGGAGTGTTTGAGGCTCTGGACGGTGGGAAGGGAGGAGGTAAAAGGGCAGGTGTTGCATCATCTATTCTTATGTGGGAAGGGGAGTGGGTGTTGGGGGGTGATGAAAGAGTGGACCAGGGTGTCGCAGTAGGAACGGTCTCTTCAGAATGCTGAAAGGGGAAGGGAGGGCAAGATATGTTTGGTGGTGGCATTGTACTGGAGGTAATGAAATTTGTAGAGGATAATCCGTTGAATGTGGAGGCAAGTAGGGTAGAAGGTGAGAACAAGGGTAACCCTATCATGGCTCTGGAAGGGAGGAGCAGGGGTGAAGACAGACGTACAGGAAATGGGACGGATAGTCAACAGCCATGTCAACCATAGTAGAGGGGAATCCTTGGTTGACCAAAAAGACAGATTGGAAACATTGGTCTTGAAAGTGGCATCGTCAGAAGAGATTCGACAGAGATGGAGAAACTGGGAGAATGGAATATAATCCTTACAGAAAGCAGGGTGGGAGGAATGTAATCAAGGTACTTCAGGGAGTCAGTGCGCTTATAGTAGATATTGGTCGACAGCCTATCCCCAGAAATGGAGACAGAGAAGTCAAGGAAGGGAAGAGTCAGAGATGGACTATGTGAAGTTGGAAATTGTTAGCAAAGTTGATGACAGTTTCCAGTTCAGAGTGAGAGCAAGAAACAAAACTGATATAATCATCAATGTACCTGAAAAGGTGAAGGAGGGGACCTGTGTAGGACTTAAACAAAGAATGTTCTTCATATCCCACAAAAAGGCAGGCATACCTAGGATCCATGCAGGTTCCCATAGCAACACCTTTTATTTGGAGGAAGTGAGTGGTGTCAAAGAAGTTGTTCAATGTAAGAACAAGTTCAGCCAGGCAGAGGATGGTGATGGCGGTGGATGGGGACTGGTTGGCCCTGCGTTCAACAAAGAAATGGAGGTCCTGCAGGCCGTCCTGGTGAGTGATGTAGGAGTAGAGGTACTGGACGTCTATCGTGAAAAGGAGACGGTCGGGTACAGAAAAATGGAAATTACTTGATTGGCAGAGGGCATAGAAACATAGAAAATAGGTGCAAGAGTAGGCCATTCGGCCCTTCGAGCCTGCACCGCCATTCAATAAGATCATGGCTGATCATTCCTTCAGTACCCCTTTCCTGCTTTCTCTCCATACTTCTTGATCCCCTTAACTGCAAGGGCAATATCTAACTCCCTCTTGAATATATCCAATGAACTGGCATCAACAACTCTCTGCAAAAGGGAATTCCATAGGTTAACAACTCTGAGTGAAGAAGTTTCTCCTCATCAGTCCTAAATGGCCTACCCCTTATCCTAAGACTATGTCCCCTGGTTCTGGACTTCCCCAACATCGGGAACATTCTTCCCACATCTAACCTGTCCAGTCCCATCAGAATCTTATATGTTTCTATGAGATCCCCTCTCATTCTTCTAAACTCCAGTAAATAAAGGCCCAGTTGATCCAGTCTCTCCTCATATGACAGCCCAGCCATCCCTGGATTCAGTCTGGTGAACCTTCGCTGCACTCCCTCAATAGCAAGAACGTCCTTCCTCAGATTAGGAGACCAAAACTGAACACAAAATTCCAGGCGAGGCCTCACTAAGGCCCTATACAACTGCAGTAAGACCTCCCTGCTCCTATACTCAAATCCCCTAGCTATGAAGGCCAACATACCATTTGCCTTCTTTACCGCCTGCTGTACCTGCGTGCCCACTTTCAATGACTGATGAACCATGACACCCAGGTCTCGTTGCGCCTCCCCTTTTCCTAATCTGCCGCCATTCAAATAATATTCTGCCTTCGTGTTTTTGCCCCCAAAATGGATAACCTCATTTATCCACATTATACTGCATCTGCCACGCATTTGCCCACTCACCTAACCTGTCCAAATCACCCTGCAGCCTCTTAGCGTCCTCCTCACAGCTCACACCGCCATCCAGTCTAGGGCATCGGAACAGATTGGACAAGGGGGGAAAAAATAGAGTCGAAGTAAGAAGAAATAAGCTCCGTGGGGCAAGAATGTTCATTGGAAAGAAATGAGCGCCATTGTCTTTCTTTGTTCCCCACTTTCTATGTTCTTCAACAAGTACACTATTATCTGGACAACAATGAGACTCCTTAGGAACATCAATATTGTGGAGGTAGTAGACCCATTTTTAGCTGCATTACCAAGACTTCATTTTAACAAGGCAACAATTTTTCAATATAATTTGTGTAACTTTTCTTCAATTCACAGTGACATTTACATGCCACCATTTACTCTTCACATCATATCTGAACTGCTGTTTGAATAACTCCTCAAACAATCTTCAGCAACAAACCTTCCATTTACAACTGTTTAAATATTTAAACAGACAGAAAAACACATTACTGCAGTTCAGAATAGTAATTCAATAAAGGACAGTTTTTTTTGTAGAGAATTCTAGCCAATAAGAATGGACAACAGCTATACTGAAAATGCTTTCTCCCGTCATAATAAACAGATTTGAGCTTAGAATGCCCATTTAGTATTGTCGCAGGGAATCATATGTAAACAACCTTATTCATCATACATTATGGAGACCTTTCACTGTTGCTCACAATGCTACTGAATTGAATGACAAGTCCCAAAAGTAATCGTGGACACCAACACCTTCACTCTCAAGTTAGGCAGGATATCAAAGAATGATCAGAGTGACTCCTGCCAACGACCAGAAACTGTGCATTAATCTGGAACTTCCTTTCTTTTTATCCATAGAGTATTTTTGACCAGCATTTTTCTTCATAGCCCTCCCAGCATTTTTGAAGCAGTCCACTCCCTCTCAACATTTTTCCTGCTCCCTCCCAGCATTTTTGAAGCAGCCCGCTACCCCTCAGCATTTTTCCTGCTCCCTCCCAGCATTTGTGAAACAGCCGGCACCCTCCCGGCATTGTGCAGCCCACTTCGTTGGCAGCAGTCACGTCCTAGAATAATACAGCACAGAAGGCGGCCATTCGGCCCATCATGGCTCTGCCGGCTCATTGGTAGATCAACCAAATTAATTCCCCTCCTTGCGCATTCCTCATTGCCCTGTCATTTTTTTCCCTTCAAGTATTTATCCAATTTTCTTTGAAATGTCACTATTGAATCTGCTTCCACCACCCTTTTGGGCAGTGCATTCCAGATCACAACTACTCGCTCTGTAAAAGAAATGTTTCCTCATGCCGTCTTGGGTTCTTTTGCCAATCACCTTAAATCTGTGTCCTCTGGTCACCGACCTGTCACCAGAAAAAAATTCTTTATTTACTCTATCAAAACCATTCGTGATTTTAAAAATCTCTACCAAATCTCCTCTTCACCTTCTCCGCTCTAAAGGAGAACCACCGCAGCTTCTCCAGTCTCTCCACAAAACTGAAGTCCCTCATGCCTGGTATCGTTCTAATAAATCTCTTCTGCACCTTCTGCAAGGCATATTTCATATTTAATTCGATCAAACACCCACTCTACATTAGAAACTGAAGGTAATATATCCTGGCCAGATATTTGACCTTGGACTAGAAAGGATACATCAGGTACTTCGTCAGTGACAACTTTGGTACCTTTTTAAAAAAAAATTATTAAAGATTCTGCACATATAATCACAAGAAGTTAGACACTTGAATTAAATTACTACTATATTAAAACCCAAGAACTATGACTGATTTTGTGCCTTAAACAAGCCACTTAAAAATATTGTCCCTAAATAAATTAGTTATAATCAATACTTGATAGATTTATCCTCTAGCAATGAATTTATAAATTGTATTAAAAAAGGTATCATTCTCCAAAACAGGTAATCTAACCATATATAGGCCCCAAGTTTCCACATGATTTGCACCTGATTTTTAGGAGCAACTGGTGGAGAACGGACTATCTTAGAAATCGCAATTCTCCACATTTTTTTTTCTTCAGTTCTAGTCAGTTAGAACAGTTTCACTTTGGAACAGAATTTTTTCTTCAAAAGGGGGCGTGTCCGGCCACTGACGCCTGATTTCAAAGTTTCCACAGTGAAAACGTACTCCAAACTAACTTAGAATGGAGCAAGTGAAGATTTTTGTAGAACTGAAAAAAGCTTGTCTACACATTAAAAAGTCAGGCGCAGGTTACAAATTAGGCGTCCAGAACGAGGTTGGGGGGGCGGGGGGGAAGTCATTAAATTCTATAATAAATCCTTATTTATACTTATACAAATAAATCTAACCTGAATAAAAATTTATAAGCAAAGAAAAGATTAAATAAACCATCTTTCTACCTGTGTGAAAGTGCTTCAGCCAGGGAGAATGCTGCAGGAAGCCTCACAAGTTGAGGCAGCCGTTCCCGCGGGGGGGGGGGAAGAGAGGAGGCAGCCGTTCCCGACAGCGGGGGAGGGAGGGAGTGCGGGCCCAACCGACCGCAGCGGGGGGGGGGGGGGGGGGGGGGGGGGGGGGGGGCCGTTCCAGACGGCGGGCAGGGGGGAAAGGAGACAGTGAGAAGGCAGCAGGAAGCCTCAAGTTCAGCAGCCATTCCCGACGGCGGCGGGGGGGGGGGGGGGGGGGGGGGGGGCCATCGGAAATGGCTGCCTCAACTTTGAGGCTTCCTGCAGCCTTCTCACTGCTGCAAGAAGCCTCAGTGCTGATGGCAATGTGCTTTTATTAAAAAAATGTTCAAAAATTAAACAGCTACAAAGAACTACAAAAATGGCCGAGTGCCAATGTTTCCTTCACACTGCGCGTGCGCGAACGCTCCAACGCGCACGCGCAGGGTTGCCGGCAGGAAAAAAACTAATTTAAAATGGTACCCGCCCCCTCCCACTTACAAAATCGGCACGAGTGGTAGGCTCCGCCCCCTGGGCGCCGCGCCAAGCAGACACGGAGCTGCAGAGCGCTCCAGAATCGCGAATTTTTTTTCCGGCGCGAAAAACGGGCGCCCAGCTCAGAGGGGCGCCCGTTTTGTAGCGTGTGGAAACTTGGGGTCTTAGTGTCATAACATCACAAATGCAGTTACTCTTCACATTCGGACATAAATTTCAACCACTCTGTGCAATTGAGCTACACATACAACAGTTGTAACGAACTGAAGTGGAAAGAATGGCATTTTTCCGCTTTCTGTACAGCAACAGCTGGTGTTTTGTTTTGTCTTGGTAGACAGTCTGGGAGCCAAATATTTAAACTAGCTCAACAACTTACACATGAAGTACTGTATCCAGCATCAAAAACAGGCTTGAGTTTAAAAGCTCACTCCCACAAAGGAAAATTACAAAGTGGCACCTAGCAGAGTCTAACCAGAAGTAGCTCGGCTCACATGGGAGAAGTATTAAAGCTTCTTCCACAAGTTTTGTTTGATATACTTGTTTTTTTTTCAAAAAGAGAGTGTTTAGGCACAAAGTAAAAAAGATTTACAAAATGCAAACTGGGCAGTTATAAAATACAAACTACGAACAGAATTGCACCAAATAAACTGTGAATTGCAGCAGAAGTAAATTATAAACACCCGCCACCATTCTAAAGTAATTATTATCCCTAACTTTTCTGCCTATCATATTAAGAGTATAAGTGATTTAAGGCAAGCTAAACAGGAAATCAGAACTACCACCACTCAAACAAGAGGCAGGAGGGGGCCTGAACGGCACTGACATAGTGTATCTCTAGGACATGCATTTGCATCTATCCAGGCTGATGAGACTAAAGTCTCTTCAGTTTACCAACTCCAAGTGTCCTACAAGTTTGATCAGTTTCAACCAAGTTTCTAATGGACTCTCAGGAGAAAACTGCTACTGATTTGGCACTAAACAGTAATTTTATTCAGAGGTCACAGAATGGACTGGTGTGGGAAAATGAAAATTGTTATACTGGTACCTAAGGAAGGTTCAAGCTAAGACATATTAGTGAACAGACTAGAGATCTAGAAGTGCTCAACACTAACACTAGGTGCCTAAAGTTGATCCAGGAAACTTTGATCAATAGCCCTAAAATGCAATGATCACCTTTTAGATAATGCTAGATCTGGAGTTAATTCCTTTTAAGGATCATCAGCATGACACAACCACAGAAGGAACATGAAATGTGAATTTCATCTCCAATTCTTCACATCCACTCCAACATAGTCAGGATATGGCAGGAATCCAGCATTTAAAAAAAAACAAATTAGCACTATATCTAACTGAACTAGAATGTGCACAACCTCAGCATTCTGTTCAACTCAGAGCTTAAAAAACCACTATCCCATCCATCACCAAGGCCAATTTAATTCCATCTCTGCAATGTGACCCATTTCCACCCCTACATCGCTATCGGAACCCTTATCCATACCTTTGTCACCTACAGACTCAATTTCTCCAACATCCTACTCAGTGGCTTCCATTCTCCATTAATTAAACTCTGCCGCTGGTATCCGACCCTACACTAAATCACACTCATCCATTAATGCAGTTCTCACCTGACCTGCACTGGCCACCTAGCCACCAACTACTGAATTTAAAATCCTCATTCCTGATCTCCATCAACAAATTTTTATAAAGTCTTGTTCCACCCTACTTCACAACCATCTTCAACCTTGCATCATCATTCGTGCCCTCTGACTATCTATATATCCCCCTCATCCCTCTATTTATCACTTAAGCCATCTATGCACTCCTTTCTGGAATTCACTACCTAAATTGCTCTGCCTCGCTACCTCGCTCTATGCTTTTAAAAGTCATCTTCAAAACTCATCGCTTTCAGTCACCTCCCATACTTCTTCCACAAAAGGCTCAGCATCCTTTCCCTTTCTTCTCCCATGAAGAGGCTTGGGACATTTTTCTATGTTAAAGGCATTTCAAAAATGCAAATTATAATATGAACAGAATACTCAATGGGAATCAGAACAGCCCAGCTGATTCTATTTAAAGCAGGCTTGTGTATCGCGCGTTATTAGGTCGTATTTATGGAATAAGCTGTGCATTTCATTTCTCCACATTACAAACCCTCTACCTACTTCTTCTATTTACATGCCAAGACATAACATTAGACTGCAGTCTCTTACCTTTATCTGCTGGCGTCTCAGCATGGCCAGCTCTCTCATATCTCTGAACGGCTGTAGTAGGTATTGGTAGAGTTCTGTAGTTGCTTCAGATAAAGCAATATAGGCATCATCTTCTTCCTGGTAAAGTTCCAGCAGTTCCACCATAATCTCTGTAATCTTGTGTTTCTCCAGCAGCTGTGTGCAAATCAAAATTTGTTTTACTATTTAAAATTTCTAGTCAATCTCAATTCTTGACTATTCTTTTTAGTTTGTGCATTGATTCTGATCAAATATATTCCATTAATCATAGTTTAATATAAATTCCAGTCTAATAAATGCAAGCACTGAAACATATAAAGCCCAGAATACAAACATTTCATTACAGACTTGAATTTTGCATTCAACTTTGACATCAACCACTAGAAGCTACTGTTGTGGGCAACTTAATTCTTTGCTGGGATGTTTAGGAGAAACATCAGACATGGTAGAACCAAGATGTAGTACCAGATTTAACAGAAATGAAAGAATCATGTGTGAAACGGAGGACCAGAATGAGGAGTCATAAATACAAGATTAAAATGTACGAGATGTACCGTCAGAGAGCAGAAGAAATTTTAACAGAATTCTAAAGCTGTGGAATTCACTTCCAGGGTTAGAGGTTGAGGCAAAAACGATGTCAAGTTCAAGATTTGATTGGATAGTTAGATGAAAGAAACGGGATTACAGGGGTATGGGAACAGGGTGGGTAAATATGATTAGAATTATTTGCTCACGTGGAGGGTAAACACAGACACAGGCTGGCTGAGCCGAATGGTCTGCTTCAGTGTTTTGACTTCTATACATTTGTATGTATGAAACCTTTTGTACAAGCTAGAATATCAGTTACTTCAATGGCACTGATAGAAAGGTCAGAAGGAGCAGCTGATTCAGAAATAAGCAAAAATTCTTGAAAACCATAAGTTATTGTGCTAAACTGGCTATCTTTAAAGACAAATCCTCTGATGTCATAAATGATCTCAAACAATGTGACATTTACCATACTCCTATCTTTCGTGGAAGCAAGTCGTCCTCATTCGAGGGACCGCCTATGATGATCTCTAATCTGCTGGGTAATTCAGCTGATCTAGCATCTCTGCAGTTTGCCATAAACCCCAATCTGATGTCATCAGCAAATTTTAATACTGTTCCCTCAATTCCTACGTCCAGTTTATGTATATACAGTAAACCAGAGTGGCTCCAACTTAAACTCCTTTGGAATATCACCATATGTTTCAGTTCAAGAAGCATCCTTTACCTCTACCCTTTATTTTCTGCCCTCCAACTATTTTTCTATTAATGTGGCCACATCCTACTTATTACCATGTGTTATTACCTTTGCTGTAAGTCTCTGATGTGGTACCTTATATTAATATAATTATGCAGCTATTCTGTAAAACTGCTATGTCATTATTTTAAAGAATTAGTGTGCAAATAATTTCATTAGCTATATGTTTATATATTGGTCTTAAATTACAGCACAGCCACTAGTCGTACCCTGCCTCCAGCAACTGTAAAACAATATAAACAGGAGATGCTAGTGGCTCTGAGGAGGGAAGGTCAATTAGAACCACTTCAAGACATGGTTTCTCCTCTCAGAAGGGGCCATAAATGCCGATGGTATTGGATTCCATGGTCTGCCAAATGGAAATAAGCTTATAGAATGAGCTGCCAAGGAAGACCATTGAATTAAGAAACATTAGTGAGTTGAGGAAGCAAGTAGATGTCTGGTGAAAAAAGAAAATTGAGGGTAAAGATTGGATTCCGATCAACTGAAGAAAATGGTTCTTTTTACCATGTCAAAAGCTGGTTAAAAGTGATATAAATTGTAATTGTAAAGCTGCAAGTAACATTTAAAAAAATGATTCACAAACTGAAATAGTAAAACTTTGGTTTGTAACTCTCCCTTCTCCCTCTCATACTCAACATCAAATCCAATCATATCATGTCACTATTTGCAAGATGTTCTCACCAGATTGTTAACTAATTGTGGTACGTTATTCATCACTAAATCCAGTATGGCCTGTTCCCTTGACGGATCGAAAACATATTGGCCCAGATAGTAACGCAAAGTTTTAGTGGGTCAGAATGTCCGATTTTAACTTGATTGCATAATTAAATTTTTCCTTCTGGGTTTTGCGTCACCAAGCTGCAGCAGCGGCCATGATGCATGCCCGCCAGTGTGATACCAACTCGACTATTTAAAGGGCCAATGCAAAAATTGAAGGAGTTAAGAGGCTTTGGAAGGAAACAGTTAGTGAACATGGATACAGGTCGAGCAAGGTCAGCACTTAGATTTAATGATGTATCCCTTGACTTACTGCAGGTGTAGTCAGGAGCAGGACAGGGATCATTTTCCCCAGCAACAGGAAGAAGAAACTTGCTGCTCTCACCATTCACCAAGGCGGCGTGGTGGGAGGTGGCTGAGGAGGTGAACAACTGGAGCATTGTGTACAGAACTCTTATTTGGGTAACTGTTCCATATATCCTGCTGATCTTTTTCTAACACCTTTTGACTTGCAATGTGGATTTTCCCCTCCTATCCCCTAACTAGTTAAAATTATTTTGTATTAGTAATTTAAATTGTTCCACGCTGCACTATTTGCCCTTTCCGCAAGGACAGAGACGCTTCTCCAGTTCAGATGAATGTCATCCCACCGATATAGTCTTCTCACAGCTTAATCTAATTCCCACCAACCCAAAAGTTGAACAGTCCAGATCATTTTTTTTCTAAAATTGAGAAATCAGGATGAAAGGTCAAAGCCATAGTAGGAGACCACCAAGGCTCAAAAGATATTTTAAATCGGGAAGCAGTGATTGGGTGACACCAATGTGGTTACTGAATGTATTAAGATTGAAGGAGAAAGGAATACATGAGGGAAGTAAGAGTGGAAGAATGTGATGAATTTGGACTTCAATCTAGTAAAGATGTGGGTAGGAGGGCGAGCATGTTGGATGCTCTAACTTGAAATTGAAGGCAGCATGATAAAAGTTGAGAGGAGCACTAACAATAGTGATATTGTTAAAAGATTAGAACGATTGAAAGAGTAAAAAGAAAAAAGTAGAAAGTTGAGAGGGGCATTGCCGATTTTTTTTCTAATATCGGAGTGAAAGAAAGGCATTAGAAGCATCTTCCCAGATATGGCAACAGCATTCAGTGCTTGGATACATAAGAGTTGATAGCAAGTGTTTGGCATTAGAGAAAAGCAAACTTCTTGGAAGCATCTTTAGCAAAAGAGATGTGGGAGTTCCTTTGGGTTCAGAAATGCTTCACTTTTTGTTCGTCAACATGATAATGATGAACAAAAAGTGAAGCCCTCAAATGCAAGAGGAAGGGATTGTTTGTTACACTTCGAGGAATTAAGAAACTGTACCTTTGAAGAATTAGACCACCACTTTTCACTGCCCCCTTGAAAAGCATGGAGGACACCAGGATACAGTGATTCAGTCACTGCACTCATCATAGGCAGTCCCTCGGAATCGAGGAAGACTTGCTCCCACTCTTAAAATGAGTCCTTAGGTGGCTGAACAGTCCAATACGAGAGCCACAATCCCGGTCATAGGTGGGACAGAGAGTCGTTGAGGGTAAGGGAGGGTGGGACTGGTTTGCCGCACGCTCTTTCCGCTGCCTGCACTTGGTTTCTGCATGCTCTCAGCACCCTCCCGGATACACTTTCTCCACTTAGGGCGGTCTTTGGCCAGGGACTCCCAAGTGTCGGTGGGGATGTTGTACTTTATTAGAGAGGCTTTGAGGGTGTCCTTGCAATGTTTCCTCTGCCCATCTTTGGCTCGTTTGACGTGAAGGAGTTCCGAGTAGAGCGCTTGCTTTGGGAGTCTCGTGTTTGGCATGCAGACAACGTGGCCTGCCTAGCGGAGCAGAACTGATCAAGTGTGGTCAGTGCTTCAATGTGCTGAAAGAGGACTGGAGCTTGTGTTCTCTGAAGCGATAAGAAGACAGTTGAGTGGAATAATCAGTAAAACAATGGAAAGATTTGGGCAAGAGGTAACTCATTTGAAAAAAAGTAGAAGGGGAGAAATGGTGGTCCCACCACATGTTTGCAAGAACAAATCAACAGGTACCAGTATCCATTTTTTAAAGGTGCAAAGCAGAGAAAATATAGGTAAACATTCATCTGAAGCCATGTTTGTATTAAAAATCTTGGATACGCCATAATTTATAATGCAGAAAATCCAATGCTAAAACAACATTAAAAAGTGTAATTGATGTCCAAATGTGACACAGCAGTTAACCATCAATCATTTACAAGCGTTAAGGTACCCAAATATTGTGATGCAATTCCTTCATGCCAGGCATTGCTGGTCTGAGATGTATTAAACACAAGAGTCCACGGTCGGCATCTCAGTGGTATCAGGGTGAGCCAGCCTGGCCTCAGTCCAACGTGTCCAAGTGTAAATGCAGTACCATGAGAGTAAATTAGAAATATTGCATTTCGATTTTCAGCTTTTGCTTTTCAATTTTTTATTTTAAAAAAATGCAGGTTAAAAAAATCAGCTGAGATTCCATATTACAAAAACTTAATAAAAATACACTAAAGTGTGCAAAAGTTTTTACTAAGTTCTTGGAATGTGGGCAACATGGGTATTTTATTGCCCACCCTAGTTGTCCTGAGGAGGCACTGCAGGCCTTCTTTATGAACTACTGTAGTCCTTGTGGTGATGTTCCTCCCATGATAGCGTTAGGTAGGGACCCAGCAATGATGAAGGAATGATAATATATATCCAAGTCAGGTTTGGTGTGTGACTTGGAGAGGAATATGGAGCTGATCTTAATTCTTCTTGATGGTAGAGGTCATTGAAGAGGGAAATGCTGTCAAAATAATTTCATTGTGATGCTGCAGTGGATATTTCAGATCATACATACATACATACTACAACCACAGTGCATTAGTGGCAGAGGGAGTGGATATTAGAATCATAGAAATTTACAGCACGGAAGGAGGCCAGTTTGGTCCATCGTGTCTGTGCCGGCCGACCAAAAGCTATCCAACTTAATCCCACTTTGCACTCCAGCGACCACACAGGCTTGACAAAGCTAGGTCTTGGTCTGTTGCACGGACCAAGTGCGCACACATATTGCAATGTGGGCTGGCCAGTGCTGCTCCTGGGCCCTCGCCTTTTCCGAGCCCCAATCACATCCCTCTACGAACTCTTGCTGCTCCTTCGCCTCAACCTTGTCACTCCTGCTGTACCTGCCTGCACTGCAGTCAGCCGTCGCCCTCCTGCAGCAGCACGTGTTGCACCCTGCAGTGGCCGCCAAACATTGCTCCCTCTAATGGCCCCCAGCTTGCTGATGGTCTTGCAGGCTGGGATCGCGCCGATTTCAGGGCCGGACTGCCGCATGCTGCTCCCTTTTATACACCTCAATAAAGTCTCCCCTGTTCCAAAGACCCAGCATCTCCAATCTTTTGCAGCCAAAATTCTCCAGTCCAGGCAACACTCTTATAAATCTTCTCTGCACCCTTTCCAGGGGAATCACATCTTTCCTGTAATGTGGTGACCAGAACTGCACACAGTACTCCAGCTGTGGCCTAACCAGTATTTTATACGGTTCAAGTATAATCTCCTTGCTCTCGTATTCCATGCCTCGACTAATAAAGCCTTCTTAACCACCTTATCTACCTGGCCTGCTACTTTCAGGGATCGATGGATCTACACTCCAAGGTCCCTTTGTTCCTATACACTTTTCAGTCATACCATTTAATGTGCATTCCCTTGCCTTGTTAGACCTCCCCAAAGGCATGACCTAGCTCTGTCAAGCCCGTGTGCGTGGTGGCTGGTGTGCAGCGGCCACCCCACGTTAAAAAAATTCACGCACAAGCATCTTCCACCCTTCAGGATGTAGTTCGGGTCCTTCATTGAAACACCTGTGAACTTGTCCTTTTTTCAAGGGACCTATGATGATGATGACCTCACACTTATCCGGATTGAATTCCGTTTGCCACTGTTCTGCTCACCTGACCAGTTCATTGAGATCTTCCTGCAGTCCGCAGCTTCCTTCTTCATTATCAACCACACAGCCTATTTTAGTGTCATCTGCAAACTTCTTAATCATACCCCCAACATTTAAGTCCAAGTCATTGACATATACACCACAAAAAACGAGGGACCGAGCACTGTGCCCTGCAGAACCCCACTGAATACAGCCTTCCCGTCACAAAAACACAACCATTACCCTTTGCTTCCTGCCTCCGAACCAATTTTGGATCTAACTTGCCACTTTGCCCTGGATTCCATGGGCTTTTAATTTTGTGACCAGTCTGCCATGTGGGACCTTATCAAAAGCTTTACTAAAATCCATATACACTATATCATATATACTGCCCTCATCGACCCTCCTGGTTACCTCCTCGAAAAATGCAATCAAGTTAGTCAGACATGACCTTCCCTTGACAAATCCATGTCGACTGTCCTTGATTAATCCCATGTCTTTCCAAAAGATATATCCTGTCCCTCAGGACTTTTTCCAATAATTTTCCCACCACTGAGGCTAGGCTGATTACTCGGTCTATCCCTTTCTCCCTTTTTAAACAAAGGTACAACATTAGCAGTCCTCCAGTCCTCTGGCACCGCACCTGTAGCCAGAGAGGATTGGAAAATGATGGTCAGAACCTCTGCTATTTCCTACTTTGTTTCTCTTAACAGCCTGGGATACATTTCATCCGGATATTGAGTCCAGCGGCAGGGGCACTAATCAAGTGAGCAGTTTTGTTCTAAATGTTAGTGAACTTCTTGACTGTTAAGCTATACCCATCCAGGTGAGCAGTGAATCTTTCATCACATTCCTGACAAAAATTTGAAGGGTCAGGAGCAACGTTCTCGCTAAGCTGCGCAGCTGTCTAGAGGTCCCGCGCAGGCTGCTCACCAACTTTTCAATGGAAGAAATCGTGCCCCAAAAATTAGAGGGAATATTGGTCAGGAGGTGAGTCACACGTCAGAGTACCCAATTCTGTCCTGTTCCCATAGCCAGTGTTCATATGGTTGGTTTAGTTCAGCTTCTGGTGAACAGTGACCCCCAGGACGTTGTTTGTGGGGGTCGCAACGATCCTGATGCCACTGTAGGTCAAGGAGAGGTGGCTGGACCTGCTCTTGTTCAATGTGGTCTTTACCAAACACTTACTTGTGTGTTGTGAATGCTACTTGCCATTTGTCAATCCAAGTCTGAATGTTATCCAGGTCCTGCTGTAGGCTGGCACGAGCTGCTACATTATTAGAAGAGTTATGAATGCAAAAATCATCAGCGAACAGCCCCACTACTAAGTATTGAGAAAGGGAAGGTCATTAATGAAGCAACTGAAGTTGATTAGACCAAAGACATTTCGCCGAGGAACTCCTGCAGTGATACCCTGGGGCTGTCATGATCAGCCTTCGACAACCACCTTCCTTTTGTCAGATATGACTCCATCCGAGGGATGGTTTTCCCTTTGACTTCCAATGACTTCAGTTTTGCTAGGGTTCTTTTATTATGCATAATTATTTTTACCATCTCCTTGATTTGTGTGAAATTTGAGCAAGTTGTGCAGATTAGCGTGTCTGTTATTTCTGGAATGTAAAAAAAATAGTAAAAACTGAATAGGAAAGATTTTACAACCAGAAATTTGTCAGGTAAAAACTGAAGATCAATTTTTGGAATATAATTAAGTAAAAGTAATGAAGAAAGGCCTATTATTGTTTAAATAAAATGTGAAAAGTGCTTTTGCATTTATTTGCCCACATGCTTTGATCATCGGCATTGTAGATTATACATTTGCCATCGTATTTGTATATTAGGTTTCATGCAATGAAATGTAACACATGCAAGAAAGTAACTGTGGGTTCAATTTTCCCCAAAGCCGTTTGACGTACTTGAAGAAATACACCCGACTATGCCAAAAAAAAATCATCCAACTTTCCCCGTTTGAATTGTTCATGTTAGTGTCGCCTAGCCTGTCCTTCAGCTTTGGGGGTGGAGCCTAAGTTCTGCGTCAAAAAGATCGGGTTGCCAGGTTAACGAGGGACACACTGCAGACTGAGGCTGGAAAGTGAAACATACTCATTCTGGCCAGCTCACAGCTACCTTTACAAGCACCTTGCACATTGCAGTAGCATTCCATCATTAAATTATTATGCCAGAAATCTATCCCCCTTGCCCCCACCCCCTCTCGGTGGGCGGTGCCGCTCCTAACCCTGGCCGAAAGACTTCCCTCCTCTTCCGGTGCTGGGTGCCACTCCTAACCCTGGCCGAAAGACTTCCCTCCCCTCCCAGTGCCGGTTGCCACTGCTAGACCTGGCCGAAAGGCCCCCTCCCCACCGATGCCGGGTGCCACTCCTTACTCTGGCCGAAAGGCTTCCCTCCTAGTGCCGGCTGCCACTGCTAGACCTGGCCGAAAGGCCCCCCTCCCCCCAATTGCCACTGCTAGCCCTGGCTGAAGGGCCTTTCCCCCACCCTCCTCCGGTTGCCGCTCCTAACCCTGGCCCAAGAGGTACACCCACCCACCCATCCACCACCCCTTCCTCTGCGCTCTCTCTCCCCGAGTAAATCGGAGCTGGCCAAACTTGCTTAAATGGCCATAAATGGCTGGGGTGGCAGGTTGCCCCCCCCAATGAGGTAAAAAAATCGTAGCCTAAAAAAATCCTACGTTAGTGCAGAAACTTTGGGGCAACTTGGGGATTTTAATTTACTCTTTAAAAAAAATGGTGCAGGCCAAAACAACAATGTAGATAATTGGGGAAAATTGAGCCCCCATGACTTGGCATCATGAATTTATGAACATATTACATTTAACCTAGTCTGCTTCTAATCAATTGTGCAGCATCAAGTAGAATGACAAAAGCTTAATGTACTGGAACTTAAGCTGATTTTAGTTATCAGTGGTCTTACTCATGGTTAAGCTCAACTTTTAACAATAGATTCTACATTCTTGCACATGTTCACTACAAGAGACAACAAATTGTTCTGAGAGGTAGCTTTTATGCTCCCGTATTTTTTCCATTTCTGATGGCAATAGCCATGTACAGTATCAGTATTTTATAAACTCTGAACTCTTGCATAGAATATCAAGTATGAAACATACTCTCAGTGGGCTATGTGCGATTCCAGACACGCTGCAATGTCATTGCCTTCTGAAATGGCCGAGCAAGCTACTTCGTTGTGCACAACCCCTACGAATACAAGAATAATAATAAAATCGGACGGACCATCTAGCATCGACCTCGGCACCAGCTACGGACACAAGTCGACCCTTCAAAGTCCTTCTCACCAACATCTGGGCACTTGCGCCAAAATTGGGAGAGCTGTCCCACAGACGAGTCAAGCAACAGCCTGATATAGTTATACTCACAGATTCATACCTTTCAGCCAATATCCCATAAACCTCCATCCCACCAGCAGGACATACCCACCAGGGGTGGTGGCACAGTGATATACAGTCAGGAGTGACTGGCCTTGAGAGCCCTCAATATTGACTCCGGACCCTATGAAGTCTCCTGGCTTCAGGTCAAGCAAGGGCAAGGAAAACTCCTGCTGATTACCACCTACTACCCTCCCTCAGCTGATGAATCAGCACTCCTCCATGCTGAACACCGCTTGGAAGAAGCACGGAGAGTAGCAAGGGCACAAAATGTACTCTGGGACTTCAATGTCCATCACAAGAGTGACTCGGTAGCAGCACTACTGAACGAGCTGGCCGAGTCCTGAAGAACATAAGCTGCCAGACTGAGCCTGCAACAGGTGGAGAGAGAAACAGCACGAGGGAAAAAACCTACTTGACCTCATCCTCACCAATCTACCTGTCGCAGATGCATCTGTCCATGACAGGATTGGTAGTAGCGACCACCACACACTGTGGAGACGAAATCCTGTCATCACACTGAGGACACCATCCAGCGTGTGGTGTGGCACTACCACCGTGCTAAATGGGATAGATTTTGAACAGATCTAACAGCTCAAAACTGGGCATCCATGAGGCACTGTGGGCCATCAGCAGAATTGTATTTCACCACAATTTGTAAATTCATGGCCTGGTATCTCACTCACTCTACCATTACCATCAAGCCAGGTTCAATGAAGAGAGTGTAGAAGAGCATGCCAGAAGCACTATCAGGCATTCCTAAAAATGAGGTATCAACCTGGAGAAGCTGCAACACAGGACTGCATGCATGCTAAAAAACAGAAACAGCATGCTATAGACAAGGCTACACAATTCCACAACCAACGGATCAGATTAAAGCTCTGTAGTTCTGCCACATCAAGTCATGAACAGGAAGAGGCCCCATGAATATCCCCATCCTCAATGATGGCGGAGCCCAGCACGTGAGTGCAAGAGACAAGGCTGAAGTGTTCACAACCATCTTCAGCCAGAAGTGCCGAGTGGATGATCCATATCGCCCTCCTCCCCCGAGTTCCCCACCATCTCAGAAGCCAGTCTTCAGCCAATTCGATTCACTTCGTGAGATCAAGAAACGGCTGAGTGCACATGGATACAGCAAAGGCTATGGGTGCCGACAACATCCCAGCTGCTGTGCTGAACAGCTGTGCTCCAGAACTAGCCGCGCCTCTAGCCAAGCTGTTCCAGTATAGCTACAACACCGGCATCTATACGACAATGTGGAAAACTGCCCAGGTAGATCTGTCCACAAAAAGGTCAAATCCAATCCAGCCATTTACTGCCCCATCAATCTACTCTCAATCATCAGCAAAGTGATGATAGCACTGTTGATGACACCTTCCAAGTGGCACTTACTCACCAATAACCTGCTCACCGATGCTCAGTTTGGGTTCCACCAGGATCACTCAGCTCCGGACCTTATCACAGCCTTGGTCTAAATATGGACAAAAGAGCTGAATTCCAGTTGCGAGGTGAGAGTGAGTACCCTTGACATCAAGGCAGCATTTGACCAAGTGTGGCATCAATGATCACAGTAAAATTGAAGTCAATGGGAAAACTCTCCACTGGCTGGAGTCATACCTAACACAAAGGAAGATTGCTGTGGTGGTTGGAGGTCAATCACCACAGCCCCAGAACATCGCTACATAGTTCCTCAGAGCATTGTCCTAGGCCCAACCATCAGCTGCTTCATCAATGACCTTCCCTCTGTCATAAGGTCAGAAGTGGGGATGTTTACTTATGACTGCAGTGTTCAGTGCCATTTGCAACTCCTCAGAAAATGGAGCAGTACATGCCCACATGCAGCAAGACCTGGACGACATTCAGGCTTGGGCTGATAAGTGGCAAGTAACATTCGTGCCTCACAAGTGCCAGACAATGACTATCTCCAAAAAGCAAGAGTCTAACCACCGCCACTTGACATTCAATGACATTACCATCACCAAATCCCACACTGTCAACATCCTGGGGGTTACCATTGACCAGAAACTTAACTGGACCAGCTACATAAATACTGTGGCAACAAGAGCAGGTTACAGGCTGGGTATTCTGCGGCGAGTGTCTCACCTCCTGATTCCCCAAAGCCTTTCCAACATCTACAGGGCACAAGTCAGGAATACTCTCCCCTTGCCTAGATGAATGCAGCTCCAACAGCACTCAAGCTCAACATCCAGGACAAAGCAACCCGCTTGATTAGCACCCCATCTATCACCTTTAACATTCACTCCCTCCATCACCGACGTACCATGACTGCAGTGTGTACAATCTACAAGATGCACTGCAGCAACTCGCCAAGGCTTCTTCGGCAGCACCTCCCAAACCCGCAACCTCTACCACCTAGGACAAGGGCAGAAGGCGCATGGGAGCAGCAACCCCTCTAAGTCACACACCATGCTGATTTGGAAGTATATCGCCATTCTTTCATCGCAGCTAGGTCAAAATCCTGGCACTCCCTTACGAACAGCACTGTGGGAGTACCTTCACCACACAGACTGCAGCGGTTCAAGAAGGTGGCTCACCACCACCTTCTCAAGGGTAATAAATGCTGGTCTTGTTAGCAACGTCCATGAATGAGTAAAAAAAAAATACCATCAAGTCCAGCATATAAAACATATGTTTACATTCCTTGCCAAATTTTGTACACTGACATGCTAGGATCCAAACAAGACCAGAATCAATGCAAAGGTTTTTTTTAAATACTGCTTAAGATTCTTGTTCCTGCACATTTGACTATTTCCAAGTCGCATTGACACAGGCATCCATGGAAATAGATAACACAGTAAATCGGTAATGTATATGCATTTCCAGTGCGAATCCAAATTAGAAAAGCAAAAAGTCATATATACAGATATGATACTTCTGCTAAAACAATAACACTATACACAAGAGAAGGGAGAACATACATCCATGTGAATTTTAGAGTTTTTTTTTTAAAACATGAATTTGATGCATCTAATTCAGAAAAATTGTAACTGACCCAAGTCATCGATGCACCAAATGCTGCAACTGGGAGCAGAATGCAGGTTTAACTGGCAATTGTCTATACAGTGTTTCCTCCCAAGTTAGGGAAAGATTGACAATGAAAGTAAGCCACTTTCCCATATGGAAGGAGTACAGTGAATATAAAGATGCATCAGTGGATGTGCCAACCCACATTTATTCACCTGCTGGTGGGTAGACATAGGTACCACTAAGAGAGAACAGGAGCAGATCTGTTGGTTGTCTTGTTAGGAAATTATGTGTGTTGTGAGGCAGGAGGTAGGGGAGCAAGAGTGTCAAAAACAGGATTTTTTTTTTTTAAATTATAAAAGAGGCATTTATTATTAAAAAAAATCTTCTGTTATGCCGTATATGCAGAGGTAAATTTCAACCTAATTCCGCAAAGGACTTACAACTATAAAGTCAACATAATGGGAGAGTGAAACAATTCAGTGAATGTCTTTTTACAGAGGTTTAAAATTCAAAGTGCAGGACATAAGGTTGAACATACATATGATTTTTGATTCCTCTGTAAAAGGATTAAACCCAAGGCATTGTAAACTTCACAAGTGGTATGAACAGCTGGTTTTACTTGTCACTACCAGCCTCAGGTTATTCTGTGATGATTTAGTTCATGTTTGTGGAAGTGCTTGACCTCCCAAGGTTGCAGATCACATTTCCATCATGTAACTCAACAGATGGTAGATAGAAAAAGGCTAAAACAAAGCCATGTAAAGGTTCACAAGTGTCCACACTGTGCTCTACTAACCAGCGCTCTGACTTAGGGTTAAGATAGGCTTCTACGAACAGGATTAAGGCTGCACTGTTAATTAGGTCTTGTTAAGTAAATCAATTTGTAAAATGCAAGCTCCATACTGGTAACTGGACCCAAGAAACTAATAATCGATATTAACAAAAACAAAAAAGCCCAATAGCAAACATATTAGATTGCTTCTGATACGGGTTAGTGATTCGTCAAATGAAAGTTACACATCTTATATTAAAAAATGGGAAAGGCTATCCATCATTGCTAACTTATTTCGGTGGCCATTATCAACTCAACCATTAAGCCAGGTTTGATGGCATTCAGAAAGTAAGACTAAGGTTATAAGAGATTAAATAAAATTAAGTTAACTTTTGTCACATGAAAAAAAACAAGTAGTCTCACCTCCTGCAATCGTTTCTTGGCTCTCTGCAATACCTCCTCATATCCTTTTTGCCTCAGCTCACTCAAGCTCTCATAATACTCATCTGGGTTATCGTTTTCAGTGAACAGGAGATGAGAGAGGATTTTCCATCCACAAATATCCAGAGCATGGCCAAGGTAAACTTGAAGCTGTAAGCAGAGCAAGTCCATCTCTCCGTCAATCATTTCAGAGGCTCCAAATAACACTGACCACATCCCGGATGGCTCTTCAGGAAACACTGGTAAACAAGGCTCTAACTCTGAATTTACAGCACAAAATTGCTGATGGATGGATCTCAAATCCTGGAAGGAGAACAGCCCAGCCCAACTACAGTCATCTGATATGACAATATCCTTATCTTGGTCCTGGTCCCCATCGTCCACCGTATCAGAATCTTGAACATGGCTAGAATCTGGAATTGGGTCTGAAACAGCAGTCTCACTTGTAATATGACCCATCACTTTGATATGCCCCCAAGTAACCCCAGAGATCCTTGCTTCTCCTTGAGTTAGACCCCTGACTCCAGTCTCCCCTGGAGTTGGACTCTTGAGGCTGCTCCCTCCTCGAGCTGGGCTTCTGACCTCAGTATCCCCTCGAACCGGGCTCCTGACCATAACCTCCGGAGACTTCTGGGCCCCCTCTTCCCCTCTCGACCACTGGTCCCTTGCCCCGATTCTCTTCCTCTGCACCGTCCTGTTGTGACACGTTATGGCAAACTTGCCTTCCACTTCGTTCCAAGCCACGATGAAAACAAACTTGTGCTTCTCCTTCTCGTCGAAGGCGTTGGGTCGCACGGCCACCCAGTCCGCCTCCAAGCTGTCCTCTACGGCGAACGACATGGTCTATTCTCTCCAAAAAAAAACGGCTGGAAAAATAAACAACCCCGGAGCTAAGACAAGAACACCCACATCCGTTAGAAGTTCAGAGCTGGACCAGCCATCTTGGTTGCAACGGGTCCTCCTCCTCCCCCTGAAGCTGCTGCTGTCCCCAGCTGAAAGCGTCCCACCATCTAGAGCCGCGCTGGCCAGCTGTTCCAACTCTGTGGTGCTCCCGCTCCGCTGCCTGGATACGACAGTGCTCTCGGTTCTCCAGAAAGATCTCCGAGACAATGCGGACTCTTCACATCACGTGTCAGCATCTGTTTACAAGCCGACGCGGCAGCGCTCGGCTCCTCGCGACGTAGAACCCCATCAGCGTTCTGCGACAATGCAGAGCGTTCGATTCCGATTCCTCCTCGCGCTGGCCGGCTGGCTTCTCTTTCCCCCTCCCCCACTCTCGCCTGTCCGCAGTCTCCGGCACCTGGCGTCTGATGTCGAACGTTCACACAACGCTGTTCCAAACCGTTCTCGTCGCAATGTTGTTCTCCTGAAACGCTCGTGACGCAAGCTCGTGCAGGTCTGCGCGGGGACGTCGGTCTAAGGGGAGGCGTGGTTTGTTTGGGGGCTCCAATGAGAAGGAAGGGAGCGAGGTAACAATAGCAGCAGTGTCGCGTCAGCAAGCGCCCTGTGGCAGCCGCCAATGCGCAGTGAGCCGCTGTGGCAGTACAAAGGACTTATGTTCAGGCTTGACCAGAAGTCTGTTTAAAAACCCAATAGGAAAAAAAAACACATCCCGCAATGCACTGCAAAATGCCGGGTAGTGAAAACAGAAACTGCAGTGTTATGATACAACTAAACTTGCAAAGTTTAAAAAATATATTTTTGAGGGAGGTGAAGAGTGTCTCCTCACTTGGAGAGGAAACTTTTATATTTTACTTGGGAGAGGTATTCCTGGCGATTAATGGTATTTTTGTTCTTCTTATCCTAATCAGCTGATCGCAATGATCCGGTCAGAAAGTTAGCATCACTGCATGTGTCTTCCTTGCAGGTGGAATAAACATGTTCTTCGGTTCTGTTTCTTAACTGTTTTTTTTTAACTCTTGTTCTCGCAATGCAGTTATTTGGTGAACGCCTCCAGATATGAGATGTCTCATATATTTGATGTTGTGCAAAAACATTGAAAAAATTGAGACGTTGTCATGTTGGATATGTTAAATCTCGCTACGATTGCAGCCTTCAATTATAGTCTTATGAAGTAACTTCCTGTAAATTAAAGTAACCTGCACGGTAAATGCAGAAGGGCGTGAAATCTAAGTGCTCACTAAACAACATATTTAAACACAATGGCATGCTATCAAGTCTTCGATTGCTTTTCACAAAATCAGTTTTTCTTTTGTTGACTTCACCCTTGAGCTATTCGCACTTTCCTAAAAAAAAACATTGACTTCAAACTATTGTTAAAAATGCTTATTTTCTGATTAGTTATTCTATTTTTAGTAATGAGAAGTGTACAATTTGTTCATTTGCTGGATCTGAAATGTATACATCTCAGGATATCGAGGGCCAAACATATGACACGTTGTATTCATGAAGTGAGTGGCCAAGATACACAGGAAACATAGCCTTCACTGGGATTTGGGGTTATGAACCAGTATTGTATCACGCAATGGCACAGTATGTTGAAAGACTGGTGCCTTTTCTTCATGTTTTTTTTTCCCTTTTTTCATGTTTTCAAATGTATTTCTCTATCGTCTATAAGCTTTTTGTCTCTCTGGAGTAAGAGTAAATTCGTCATACTGAGAACCATTAACTTAAGCATTAGACTTCTACTTAGTACAGTAAATGCAGACTTGACTGAACCAATCAAAAAATTCTAATTCAACATGAGCTAAATTGATACTGTCGTGGCATTGAGGCAGGACAGAGGTTAAAAAGGGGTTCAATTACTGGAAATTAAATAGCATGATGGCCTTGATGGGTTGATCATATAGCACTAAAAGACAAGTGCATAAAAGTGATATGGGATGTGATGACCGCAGCACAACACAATAATGATATACTGTTGAGCTATATTAAAAATTCTAGGATTTGCAAAGAGGGGTTATTATTCATTGTTATGATATGCATTGTGATACTTTATGCATTGCTAGCATTAAGTTTTTTTTTCTGAATGGCCCTTGTTCACAAAATTCCCCCACATGTTCAGACCAAGCATCTACTTAATTGTGCTAGAACTGTATAAGAAGAAACTTTTTAACGCAGCGAGTGGTTGGGTTCTGGAATGCACTGCCTGAAAGGGTGGTGGAGGCAGACTCAATCTTATCTTTCAAAAGGGAATTGGATAAGTATCTAAAGGGGAAAAAAAGCAGAGCTATGGAGAAAGGGCAGGGGAGTGGGATTAGCTGAGATTTGGCATGGGCTCGATGGCATGGCCGCCTTCCATGCTGTAACCATTCTATGATTCTAGTATCTGGAGGATGCAGGCAATTTTTTATAGCTCCAAACATCTTCACATTGTCTACAGTATCACATCCATTCTCTCACTTTGTAATAATATCCCTTTTCTACATGACAAGCTCTGTTCTCTAGTTGACTGTGCTGTTTAGCCAGAATCTGAATGAGCATACCATCATATTGATGCACCCAATCGTGGACACTGGACAGTCTGCAAAATTATGTTCTCCAATTTCCTTAGGTTCCCCCCGCACCCCCTCCACACCTCAGCTTTCTATGGTTTATGCTGGTGGTAGTCTTCAAGAAGCTTCAAGGTGCTGAAGAAAATCCAACCACATTCTAACAACACGTTGCATCAAAATAGACTGTCACCAGGTCGCCCTTGTTTCCAGGTTTATTCATTTAAGTTTTTGGTCCCAGACTGAGCTAACTAACTATTTGGAAAATATACTGATGGCAGCTGTATTGTTGCTATCGTGATGGTCACATTTTTGTGTCAATTCATGCAAAAATCATGATAATTATGGACTATTATCCTCCCTGCCAGCAAGGGATTGCTTTGCTACTGAGATGGAATGCTAAACAAAGAAGGCTAGATAAATAGCAAGCACTTTTTTATTTCTTCTTTCTTAACCACTCAAATCTTAAATCTAGGGGACTGTCGCTAGAATTCAGAGTACAAGAAAATTTCAGAAACATATTATGCAAAATTGTATTGAATGTAACTGGCAAAACTGAGTGACTAAGTGCTTCCAGGCACCCAAAGTAGGCTGCACCCTGAGCTGTGTGAGGAATGATTACAGTCAAAGGAAAATGAACTCCGTTGAAAGAAAATAGATTTCAATAACTTTCTCCTCATCATACTGCTTGTAATATATGCTGCTTTGTAAAACATTAAAATAAAAACTAACAAAACTTCACTGCTTAAAGGTATAATGTGAAAACATTATTTTTTACTATAAAATTGATTATGGCCCCTAAATAATATTTCCATTGGAATCTGTATTCTGCCTAAGTACATAAAAGCCGTCACCATATTAGCTATTGGTATGGAATCAGATTGTGATGCTATAATAGTGAAATGAGATAACTTTGTTGGTTCCTATCCCCTTTTTCCTTCAATTTTCTTCCCTCCCACCTCACATCCTGAAAGTGCTGACTCCTTTCCATGGTACAGTTCCACAGGAGCTGGGTTCCCCCACCCCCCCCCACACCCGGCCCCCATTATTGTGCTTAGACAATGGCGGGCTATTCAACATACAGAGTTTCACAGCTAAGCCAATCCTGTGCACATCCAAACTTCGCACATGCACATTGCCAGCATGTCTGTATGTATTGTTTAATAAGGGGTGTGGTTTCTGTAGGCCCTATCCATTACTCAGTGAGTAATTGCACTGTTTGCATAGTATGCCTCTGAGTCACAGAAAGATTACATTTATAAGAACATACATAAGAACATAAGAAATAGGAGCAGGAGAAGGCCATACGGCCCCTCGAGCCTGCTCCGCCATTTAATACGATCATGGCTGATCCGATCATTGACTCAGGTCCACTTCCCTGCCCGCTCGCCATAACCCCTTATTCCCTTATCGTTTAAGAAACCGTCTATTTCTGTCTTAAATTTATTCAATGTCCCAGCTTCCACAGCTCTGAGGCAGTGAATTCCACAGATCCACATCTCTGAGAGAAGAAATTTCTCCTCATCTCAGTTTTAAATGGGCAGTCCCTTATTCTAAAATTATGCCCTCTAGTTCTAGTCTCCCCTATCAGTGGAAACATCCTCTCTGCATCCACCTTGTCAAGTCCCTCATAATCTTATACGTTTCGATAAGATCACCTCTCATTCTTCTGAATTCTAATGAGT
The DNA here is from genome assembly GCF_044704955.1 of Pristiophorus japonicus. Taxonomy (NCBI): domain Eukaryota; kingdom Metazoa; phylum Chordata; class Chondrichthyes; family Pristiophoridae; genus Pristiophorus; species Pristiophorus japonicus. The sequence continues at coordinate 51,904,604 of NC_091977.1, forward strand.
AGAGGCCCAACCTACTCAACCTTTCCTCATAAGTCAACCCCCTCAGCTCTGGAATCAACCTTGTGAACCTTCTCTGAACTGCCTCCAAAGCAAGTATATCCTTTCGTAAATATGGAAACCAAAACTGCACGCAGTATTCCAGGTGTGGCCTCACCAAAACCTTATATAGCTGCAGTAAGACTTCCCTGCTTTTATACTCCATCCCCTTTGCAATAAAGGCCAAGATACCATTGGCCTTCCTGATTACTTGCTGTACCTGCATACTAAACTTTTGTGTTTCATGCACAAGTACTCCCAGGTCCCGCTGTACTGCAGCACTTTGCAATCTTTCTCCATTTAAATAATAACTTGCTCTTTGATTTTTTTCTGCGAAAGTGCATGACCTCACACTTTCTACCATTATACTCCATCTGCCAAATTTTTGCCCACTCACTTAGCCTGTCTATGTCCTTTTGCAGATTTTGTGTGTCCTCCTCAGACATTGCTTTTCCTCCCATCTTTGTATCATTGGCAAACTTGGCTACGTTACACTCAGTCCCTTCCAAGTCGTTAATATAGATTGTAAATAGTTAGGGTCCCAGCACTTGTGGCACCCCACTGGTTAACGATTGCCAACCTGAGAGTGAACCATTTATCCCTACTCTCTGTTTTCTGTTTGTTAGCCAATCCTTTATTCATGCTAATATAATACCCCCAACCCCGTGAATTTTTATCTTGTGCAGTAACCTTTTATATGGCACCTTGTCAAATGCCTTTTGGAAGTCCAAATACACCACATCCATTGGTTCCCCTTTATCCACCCTGTTCGTTACATCCTCAAAGAATTCTAGAAAATTTGTCAAACATGACTTCTCCTTCATAAATCCATGCTGATTCTGCCTGACCGAATTTTGCTTTTCCAAATATATGAAACATTATTCATGATATTAGAATGCCTCAATGTGCTTCACAGCAAATGAAGTACTTTTGAATTGTTATTACTGTTGTAATGTAGTGAAATGCAGCAGCTAATTTGCGCACAATAAGGTTTCATAAACAGCAACGCGATAAAGATGCAGAAGGGAGGGATTCAAATTCCTGGGACATTGGAACCGGTTCTGTAGAAGGTGGGACCAGTACAAACCGGACAGTCTGCACCTGGGCAGGACCGGAACCAATGTCCTAGGGGGAGTGTTTGCTAGTGCTGTTGGGGAGGGATTAAACTAATATGGTAGGAGGATGGGAACCTATGCAGGGAGACAGAGGGAAGTAGAATGGGGGCAGAAGCAAAAGATAGAAAGAAGAAAAGTAAAAGTGGAGGGCAAAGAAACCCAAGGCAAAAAGCAAAAAGGACCACATTACAGCAAAATCCTAAAGGGGCAAAGGGTGTTAAAAAGACAAGCCTGAGGCTCTGTGCCTCAATGCGAGGAGTATTCGGAATAAGGTGGACGAATTAACTGCGCAGATAGCAGTTAACGGATATGATGTAATTGGCATCACGGAGACATGAATCCAGGGTGACCAAGGCTGGGAACTCAACATCCAGGGGTATTCAACATTTAGGAAGGATAGACAGAAAGGAAAAGGAGGTGGGGTGGCGTTGCCGGTTAAAGAGGAAATTAATGCAATAGTAAGGAAGGACATTAGCTTGGATGATGTGGAATCTGTATGGGTGGAGCTGCGGAATACCAAAGGGCAGAAAACGCTAGTGGGAGTTGTGTACAGACCACCAAACAGTAGTAATGAGCATGGGGACAGCATCAAACAAGAAATTAGGGATGCATGCAGTAAAGGTACAGCAGTTATCATGGACGACTTTAATCCACATATTGACTGGGCTAACCAAACTGGTAGCAATGCGGTGGAGGAGGATTTCCTGGAGTGTATTAGGGATGGTTTTCTAGACCAATATGTCGAGGAACCAACTAGATGGCTGGCCATCCTAGACTGAGTGATGTGTAATGAGAAAGGACTAATTAACAATGTTGTGCAAGGCCCCTTGGGGAAGAGTGACCATAATACGGTAGAATTCTTTATTAAGATGGAAAGTGACACAGTTAATTCAGAGACTACGGTCCTGAACTTGGGGAAAGGTAACTTCGATGGTATGAGACGTGAATTGGCTAAAATAGACTGGCGAGTGATACTTAAAGCAATGTGATAATGACCAGATAATGGGGGAGAAATCTCATTAGCACCTGAGGGGGGCAGTAAAGGGGCACTAAGGGGTTACCAATCGGGCGCAGCGATTTCATCTAGTTGTTTTGCACTGTCGCTAACACTTACCACCTCGCTCTCTCATGCCACATAAACCGTGACATTATCTGAAGCACAGCACCCCGGATGTGATATTCACTCCCGCCCCCTGCAGCATCGACGGGCATCAACAACGGCAGCTGCAAGAGGCATTGTCACCTCTGCTAGTCGCTTGGGGAGCGATATTTAAAGTCAGTGGTGGTCATGTAGGGCAAAATGTATTTCTCTCCCCGGTCTGGTGCCTTCTGATTGATTTTTTACCCTGCGATTCCTCAGCCCACCACTCTCTTAGAGTGCTTGGGGCTGTTCTGCATAGGTCCCGTGGCCTCACAGAGACACGAAGAAGATTCATTCAACCCATCATTGACCCTTCCCTTTAAGCGAGGGAAGGAGCCTGTAAAGACGGTAGCGCTGCACTGAACATTGCTCAGCGCTCTGTCACTCCCGCCCCTGTCACTCACTTTAGCGCTCTAAGGGAAATGGTAGAGTCTAATTTAGCGCTCCACTTCCCTCTTGGAGCGCTAAAGCGGAAGTTCCCGGGAGCAGCAAGTCTTTTTCGGCTGGCGATACTTTTATGCTCCTTGAATAGTTATCGCCCCAAACGAGGCGCGATGCAATTTCTAGCTCAATATGTTTTGGTGAAGCTGGTTGAGGGATAAATATAGGCCAGGACACCGGGGAGAATTCCCCTGTTCTTCTTTGGATAGTGCCATGGGATCTTTTACAATCACCTGAGAAGGCAGACAAGACCTCGGTTTAACGTCTCATCTGAATGACGGTACCTCCAGCAGTGCAGCACTTCCTCAGTACTGCACTGGTGTGTCACCCTGAGTTATGTGCTCAATTCTCTGGAGTGGGACTTGAACCAACAAACTTCTGACTCAGAGGCTACCACTGCGCCATGGCTGAGGCTAGGAACACTCCCTGGCATTTCGGAAAATAGTGCCATGGGATCATTTATGTCTACCTGAAAGCACAGGCAGAGTCTCAGTTTATCTTAGTTCATCTGAAAGGCGGCACCTCCAACTCTCATTGGAATGTAGCCTAGATTATCTTTCAAGTTGCTGAAGTAGGACTTGAATCCAGAACCTTCTGACTCACAGGTGAGAATGACCATTTGGCCGAGGTCTTGGGACGCGACAGGCACCCATGAAATTGTATCTCAGTATGAGTCAGCTTGTTAGGAGCAGAGGGGTAAAGGGAGACAATGGCAGGGTGGGGGGAGGGGAGTGAACTGGAGGTAGGAAAAATTGAATTAAGTTCCTCTACACACTCTATGGCAACAAGGTATTTAATGAACTTAATACAATAATAAAGATATCTAAAATTACACATGGAAATCGAAAAGTTGTTTTGCATAAATAGAAATAACACAAAGTATTGGCTAATTCTCAATCGATATGGTTACATGAAAATAATTAATTTTACAATATAACGAGAAATAATTTATGTGTTGAATATTGCAGTGACCTTCACATGCAGTCGATAAGATGGGGCTTTCCCCCAGAATTCTCCATAGAGGAAGAGCAAAATTAGTCAATGTAAGATAGTGCCAAGAAATCAAATAAAGAATTCAGAAGAAACTTCTTTACTCAGAGAGCGGTGAGTATGTGAAACTCGCTACCGCAGGGAGTAGTTGAAGCGAATAGTATAGATGCATTTATGGGGAAGCTAGATAACATATCTCATCTTTATTTTCAGATCCCTCCATGGCCTCACCCCTCCCTATCTCTGTAATCTCTTCCAGCCCGAGATGTCTGTGCTCCTCTAATTCTGCCCTCCTGAGCATCCCTGATTATAATCGCTCAAGCATTGGCGGCCGTGCCTTCTGTTACCGAGGCCCCAAGCTCTGGAACTCCCTGCCTAAACCTCTCCGCCTCTCTATCTCTCTTTCCTCCTTCAAGACGCTCCTTAAAACACACCTCTTTGACCAAGCTTTTTGGTCACCTGCACTAATTTCTACTTATGCAGCTGGATGTAAAATTTTTATCGCATAATACTCCTGTGAAGCGCCTTGGGATGTTTCACTGCGTTAAAGGTGCTATATAAATACAAGTTGTTGTTGTTATATGAGGGAGAAGGGAATAGAGGGTTATGCTGATAGATAGGATGGGGAAATCTCTTCAGGCTATTTTATGCATCCCCTAAATAAAAGAAAAAGAGTAAGTTAAGAAAATAAGAAATAGAAGTAACATAATACTATGGGGCAGGTTCAACACTCATTGTTTCCTTTTGATATCACCTGATGAAGTGTATATACCTCTCCCACCAATACAATGCTGCTCACACCCCACCTAAGCTAAGGAAGGAATAAAAGCTGAAAATAGCAATAATTAATCAGAAGACTACATTTAAGGAACACTGAACTATAAATGTCTTTTTTTTTTAATTTCCTCTTACAAATTATATCCTTTCCTGAAAACTGGCTGGGAATACAGAAAGAAAAGGACAAAGGAACATATGGGCAGTTGGGTTTAGAACAAAGGATTGCGAGGCATAGTCCTTGGCCCGGAACTAGAAGCTAAAATACAGACGGCCAGTTTTTACAGTTGGATGTTGTCCAAAAACAAGTAAGTCACTCCATAAATGGGTCAGAAGGGTGGTATATTATTTTGTCCCATTTTTCAAAGAGAGGTGAGGTTGAGTTTTAGGTAAGTGAAATTTGACTTGACTGTTATTCTTGATTTGACTTGCTCTCTGTGAAATAAAACAGCTTAATGGTTTGTATCTGGCCTTGTCATTAAGTGTTTCTCAATTCACCTTCAAAAATAGGGCACGTGCAAAAGACACATATTCAGTTCAATCACAAGGGGATCCTATTGTTACAATCATGGGTTACGTTATCAGGTAATTAGATATTAGGTGGTACAGGCTATCATATTTTGTCCCTGCCACAACCTTATCACTGGCTCCATTTCCTATCACCAGCCATTGTCTCAGACTGTTCTCAACCTCAACGTCCTATATTACTCAAACCTCAGTTTCCAACCCCATACTCTCTCCTCCCCTTTCTTGCTAATGTCCACTAGTTTATCTTGCCCCAGAGAATCATCTAATATTTTCATCATGACATTTAAATCCCTCCATGGCCAGTTTCCTCCAAATATATGTTCAGGTTCACATCCTCCAAACCACCAACACCAGTGTACTTCTTGTTTTGCATTCCCTCCACTCCAACAATCAGTGGCCACTCTTTCAGTCATTATGCCCTAGCTCTCTGGAAATCATACTCTCAGCATCTCTGCCCACTGCCTTCAAAACATTCCTAAAGACAACTTCTCTTGGATCATCAGCATGGACTCGATGGGCCAAATGGCCTCCTTCAGTGCTGTAATGACTTCAACTTGCCCCCTCCCAATGCCTCGCTTGCTGTTCTCCCGCCTGGTTACGCAATGTCCACTACCGTAAATCACCAGGGTGTTTATCCATGTTTGAGGAGCATTATAGATATGTAAGTTGTTGTACTGTCAAGGTATTACCATTTTCCTGGAAACATCTCGCTTTAATGGTACAGCATTCTTCTCAAGGGCAATGCAATTAGGTATGGGTAATAAATGCTGGCCTTGCCAGTGAGGCCAACAACCCATGAACGAATTTTTAAAAAATTCAGACTAAATTTAATTTGACTATTCACCAGCACCTGTTTCTTTGAGGATATAATGAGCATGGTGGATAGAGGTGTACCGATGGATGTGGTGTATTTAGATTTCCAAAAGGCATTCGATAAGGTGCCACACAAAAGGTTACTGCAGAAGATAGAGGTACGCGGAGTCAGAGGAAATGTATTAGCATGGATAGAGAATTGGCTGGCGAACAGAAAGCAGAGAGTCGGGATAAATGGGTCCTTTTCGGGTTGGAAATCGGTGGTTAGTGGTGTGCCACAGGGATCGGTGCTGGGACCACAACTGTTTACAATATACATAGATGACCTGGAAGAGGGGACAGAGTGTAGTGTAACAAAATTTGCAGATGGCACAAAGATTAGTGGGAAAGCGGGTTGTATGGAGGACACAGAGAGGCTGCAAAGAGATTTAGATAGGTTAAGTGAATGGGCTAAGGTTTGGCAGATGGGATACAATGTCGGAAAGTGTGAGGTCATCCACCTTGGGAAAAAAAACAGTAAAAGGGAATATTATTTGAATGGGGAGAAATTACAACATGCTGCGGTGCAGAGGGACCTGGGGGTCCTTGTGCATGAATACCAAAAAGTTAGTTTGCAGGTGCAGCAGGTAATAAGGAATTACCTTCATTGCAAGAGGGATGGAGTACAAAAGCAGGGAGGTCCTGCTGCAACTGTATAGGGTATTGGTAAGGCCGCACCTGGAGTACTGCGTGCGGTTTTGGCCACTTTACTTAAGGAAGGATATACTGGCTTTGGAGGGGGTACAGAGACGATTCACTAGGCTGATTCCGGAGATGAGGGGGTTACCTTATGATGCTAGATTGAGTAGACTGGGTCTTTACTTGTTGGAGTTCAGAAGGATGAGGGGTGATCTTATAGAAACATTTAAAATAATGAAAGGGAAGGACAAGATAGAGGCGGAGAGGTTGTTTCCACTGGTCGGGGAGACTAGAACTAGGGGGCACAGCCTCAAAATACGGGGGAGCCAATTTAAAACCGAGTTGAGAAGGAATTTCTTCTCCCAGAGGGTTGTGAATCTGTGGAATTCTCTGCCCAAGGAAGCAGTTGAGGCTAGCTCATTGAATGTATTCAAGTCACAGATAGATAGATTTTTAACCAATAAGGGAATTAAGGGTTACGGGGAGCGGACGAGTAAGTGGAGCTGAGTCCACGGCCAGATCAACCATGATCTTATTGAATGGCGGAGCAGGCTCGAGGGGCTAGATGGCCTACTCCTGTTCCTAATTCTTATGTTCTTATGTTTTTCAGATGCTACGCAGCCTTCTAAGTCCCCAAAATGCCAGGCAGGAAGCATGATCAGTCTTCTGACTGGAATTGCACCGTCCACCATATTGGGTAGGGACAAACAAGAAATGTCCTTTACCTATGCCTGAAGCAGGTGCTAGGCCTTTGTATATGGAGATCCTCGACCCCCAATCTCCCTTCCCCACCCCGGGCCCAAAGTTCACCAACTCCTGACCTCTAGGTCCCCCTGAGGCTGGCAACTGACATTTACCCTCCACATCAGCAAACAGTGTTAATAATATTTACCCACCATGTTCGCATATCCATTCATCTCTTTTCCTTCATCCACTAATCCAATCAAACCTTGCATGTTGACAAAAATTTGCCTCAACCACTAACCCTGGAAATGAATTCCACAGCCTCACAACTCTCTCTGTGAAGAAATATCTCCTGTCCTCTGTTCTAAATCACTTACATTTTGTATCTATGGCCTCTCATTCTTGACCCTTCAACTATTGGAAACAAACTGCTTCTACTTATCCTGTCTCATCCTTTCATAATTTTAAAGACATATTTTAATAATTCGTTAGAAAAAGGTATAGTGCCAGAGGACTGGCGAATAGCGCCCTCGCGGGGGTGGTTTGCTAGTGCTGTTGGGGAGGGTTTAAACTAGCTTGGCAGGGGGATAGGAATCTGAAACTAGATTCAGTAGGGATGGAAGTAAAGCTGGCGTTAGAAAGCAAAAATAAAGAAAGTGAGTTTGAAGGAGAGAGGAAACAAGCAGGAAAAAAGGGTAAAAAAACAAACTTAAAGATACTTTGTCTAAATGCACATAACATTTGTAACAAGATAGATGAGTTGACGGCACAAATTGAGACAAATGAGTATGATCTGATAGCCATTACAGAGACGTGGTTGCAAGGTGACCAGGACTGGGAATTAAATATTCAGGGGTACTTGACAATCCGGAAGGTCAGACAGAAAGGAGAAGGAGGTGGGATAGCTCTATTGATAGAGGATGGAATCACTGCAATATTAAGAAACGATATTGGTTCAAATGATAAGGGTGTTGAAAAAGTTTGGGTGGAGATAAGGAACAATAAGGGGAAAAAGTCACTGGTGGGCGTAGTCTATAGGCTCCCTAACAATAGCAACTCTGTTGGTCGGAGCATAAACCAGGAAATAGTGGGAGCTTGTAAAAAGGGAACAGCAATAATCATGGGTGATTTTAACCTCCATATTGATTGGACAAATCAAATTTATCAGGGTAGCCTTGAGGAGGAGTTCATAGAGTGCGTAAGGGACAGGTTCGTTGAGCAGTACGTAATGGAACCAACCGGGGGGCAGGCTATCTTAGATCTGGTCCTGTGCAATGAGACAAGATTAATAAACAATCTCCTAGTAAAGGATCCCCTCGGAATGAGTGATCATAGCATGATTAAATTTCAAATTCAGATGGAGGGTGAGAAAGTTGGATCACTAACCAGCGTACTAAGTTTAAATAAAGGAGACTATGAAGGTATGAGGGCAGAGTTGGATAAAGTGGACTGGGAAAATAGCTTAAAGTGCAGGACGGGTGATGAACAGTGGTGTACATTTAAGGAGATATTTCACAACTCTCAAGAAAAATATATTTCAGTGAGGAGGAAAGGGTGTAAGAGAAAAGATAGCTATCTGTGGCTAACTAATGAAATAAAGGATGGTATCCAATTAAAAACAAGGGCATACAAAGTAGCCAAAACTAATGGGTGGACAGAAGACTGGGAAGCTTTTAAAATCCAGCAAAGAACGACTAAAAAAAATGATTAAGAAAGGGAAGATAGACTATGAAAGTAAACTGGCGCAAAATATAAAAACAGATAGCAAGAGTTTCCATAGGTATATAAAAATGAAAAGGGTGGCTAAAGTAAGTGTTCGTCCCTTAGAGGATGAGATCGGGGAATTAGTAATGGGGAATATGGAGATGGCAGAAACTCTGAACAAATATTTTGTATCAGTCTTTACGGTAGAGGACACTAGCAATATTCTGACAGTGGATAGGCTAGGGGCTATAGGGGGGGAGGAACTTAACACAATCACTGTCATGTATTCAACCAGCATTGTAACCCATGTACATTCTGACCTAAGTTGTACACTGTGAGAACACTGACCACTAGGTGGTGAACTTGTGGGAGACACTCCTAACCTAGACCTTCAGATATAAAAGGGGAAGCTCCACCCACTTCCATCACTTCAGTGCTATGAAATAAAGGACAGACCTCTCAAGCATGGGCCTCGTGTGCATTTATACTGTATATTAAGGACGTATCAATGGCGACGAGGATGGGATTTAAACCACACGAGCATGGCCACTAGCAGAACAGACGAGAGGTACTGTGTTAAGGAATGGTTGGGACAGAGATTCAACATTGTTAAAGCAGCACACAGTTCTCCAGGCAGACAAGGGCAGTTGGGCATGCCCCAACATGTAGTCGAACCCAAAGGGGAAGTTCGACAGAGAAAATGGCAAGCTGAACGATGATTCACGCCATTGCAAGGGACAATGCGGCCAGTAATGGGGCCATCAACACCTGTTAATGACGCACTCAAGGGCAATAACAGGGGCAGTCAGGGACGATGGACTGGCAAGAGACCTTTTGTTGCAAACAGCAGCTCATGCTGGAGGCATGGAGACACATACTCAGCTGGAGTTTGCAGAGGTGAGCAAAATACCTGCAGAAATTGCAGAAATGAACGCTGGGGGAAATCGCTGGAAGCTGAAGTTCAGCGAGTTCATGTGGAGCACGTATACCGTTCATACACCAGGACGCCACCGATAATGATGAAAGTGCTCCTCAATGGCATCCCAGTATCAATGGAGCTAGACACGGGTGCCAGCCAGTCCCTGATGGGTATCAAACAGTTCGAAAAGTTGTGGGCGTCCAAGGCCAGGAGGCCAAAATTATCGCCGATTGACGCATAGCTATGGACTTACACAAAGCAGATCATTCCGGTGCTAGGCAGCGCCACGGTAGTCGTGACCCACAAAGATTCGGAGAACAGACTGCCACTCTGGACGGTCCCGCACTACTGGGGAGGAGTTGGCTTGCTGTCATGAACTGGAAATGGGGCGATGTCAATGCAATTTCCTCTGGGGAGCGAGTATCATGCTCACAGATCCTGGACAAATTTGACTCATTATTTCATCCCGGCATTGGCACTTTCATGGGGACCAAGGTAGTGATTCACATAAACCCGGACGCCAGGCCAGTACACCACAAGGCCAGAGCGGTGCCGTACGTGATGCGGGAAAAGATAGAAGGCGAATTGGACCGCCTGCTGAGGGAAGGCATCATCTCGCCAGTCGAATTCAGTGACTGGACGAGCCCGATCGTGCCGGTGCTCAAGGCGGATGGGTCTGTCAGGATATGTGGTGATTAAAAGGCCACCATCAATCGGGTGTCACTCCAAGACCAGTACCCGCTACCGAGAGCGGAGGACCTCTTTGCGACGCTATCCGGTGGTAAACATTTTTCAAAATTGGACCTGACCTCAGCTTACATGACCCAGGAGCTGGTGAGTGAGTCAAAGAAGCTGACCACCATCACGACACACAAGGGGTTGTTTGAGTACAACAGATGTCCGTTCAGGATTCGCTCGGCCGCCGCGATCTTCCAACGAAATATGGAAAGCCTCCTCAAGTCGATTCCAGGGACGGTGGTTTTTCAGGACGACATCCTTATTACGGGTTCCGATACTGAAGAACACCTCCACAACCTGGAGGAGGTGCTACGCAGACTGGACCGGGTAGGGCTGCGACTGAAAAAGGCGAAGTGCGTCTTCCTAGCTCCAGAGGTAGAATTCCTGGGGATGAGGGTAGCAGCAGACGGGATCAGCCCTACTGCGTCCAAGACGGAAGCGATCCAGAGAGCACCCAGACCCCGTAACACGACGGAGCTGCATTCATTCCTGGAGCTCCTGAACTATTTTGGTAACTTTCTTCCCAAATTGAGCACGCTGCTAGAGTTCCTACGCAAAAGTCGCGAATGGGTCTGGGGGGACAGCCAGGAAAGGGCTTTTAATAGAGCACACAAATTGTTATGTTCCAACAATCTGTTAACGCTATATGACCCATGTAAGAAACTTGTGTTAACGTGCGATGCGTTGTCCTATGGTGTCGAGTGTGTGTTGCAGCATGTCAATGCCAAGGGTCAGTTACAGCCGGTAGCTTATGCCTCCAGAAGTCTGTCCCAGGCAGAAAGGGGCTACGGGATGGTAGAAAAGGAGGCGCTCGCATGTGTATATGCAGTAAAGAAAATGCACCAGTACCTGTTTGGCAGGAAATTTGAGCTGGAGACAGATCACAAACCCCTAACGTCCCTTTTGACCGACAACAAGGCCATAAATACAAACGCATCGGCCCGCATACAGAGGTGGGCACTCACATTAGCCGCCTATGACTACACAATTCGGCACAGACCGGGCACCGAAAACCGCGCCGATGCACTCAGCAGGCTCCCACTAGCCACCACTGAGGGGGCTACCGAGCATGCTGCTGAGATGGTCATGGCTGTTGAAGCTTTCGGAAGTGAAGGCTCACCCGTGACAGCCCGTCTGGACAAATAGAGACCCGCTATTGTCTCTAGTCAAGAAATGTGTCCTGAATGGGGACTGGGCAGCCACGTACAGGGCATGCCCTGAGAAATTTAAACTATTTCACAGGCGCAAGGATGAACTCTCGATTCAGGCCGATTGCCTACTGTGGGGAAACCGCGTAGTCATGCCCCAGATGGGCAGAGAGGTGTTCATCAGAGAACTCCACAATGAGCACCCGGGCATTGTCACGATGAAGGCAATTGCCAGGTCACACGTTTGGTGGCCAGGGATAGACGCAGGTGCAACACGTGTGCCCAGCTGGGCAATGCACCCAGGGAAGCCCCCCTTAGCCCCTGGCCATGGCCCGCCAAGCCATGGTCACGCATCCATGTGGTCTACGCAGGTCCTTTCATGGGAAAAATGTTTTTGGTTGTAGTAGACGCCTACTCCAAATGGATCGAGTGTGACATTTTAAATTCAAGCACATCCTCTGCCACAGTAGAAAGTCTACGGGCAATGTTCGCCACCCACAGTCTACCGGACATCTTGGTCAGCGACAATGGCCCGTGCTTCACAAGCACTGAATTCCAGGACTTCATGGCAGGCAATGGAATTAACCATGTTAGAACGGCACCGTTCAAGCCGGCCTCAAACGGCCAGGCATAACGAGCAGTGCAGATAATCAAACAGGGATGCTCAGAATCCAAGGGGGTTCCCCACAATGCCGCTTATCACGCCTGCTGTTGACCTACAGATCCCGACCACACTCGCTCACAGGGGTTCCACCCACAGAGCTGTTAATGAAAACGACGCTCAAAACCCGTTATCTCTTATACACCCCACCATGAAAGAAATTGTCGCGAGCAGGCGCCAGTCACAATATGACTACCATGACAGGAATGCGAGGGCGCGATGTAATAATGTAAATGACCCTGTTTTTGTCCTCAACTATGCTGCAGGGCCCAAATGGCTCGCAGGCACTGTGGTTGCCAAAGAGGGAAATAGGATTCTGGTAGTTAAACTTACCAATGGACAAATCTGCCGCAAACATGTGGATCAAACAAAAAGGAGGTTCCACAACCCCATAGAAGAAGCAGAGGAAGAACACGATGTTGAGTTCACTCCACCACAGGTGTCCGAACACAGGAACCAAAGGGAGGAGAGCCCAGTCACTGTGGGTAGTCCGGACAGGCCTGAGGCACCGCAAACAGCAGACACTCAGGCCAGCGCCCAACAACCGGAGCCCCAACTCAGGCGCTCTACAAGGGAGCGTAAACCACCAGAGAGACTCAACCTGTGATCCCAAGACTTTGGGGGGGGAGGTGATGTCATGTATTCAACCAGCATTGTAACCCATGTATAATCTGACCTAAGTTGTACACTGTGAGAACACTGACCACTAGGTGGTGAACTTGTGGGAGACACTCCTAACCTAGACCTTCAGATATAAAAGGGGAAGTTCCACCCACTTCCATCACTTAAGTGCTATGAAATAAAGGACAGGTCACAGACTGACCTTCTCTCAAGCCATGGGCCTCGTGTGCATTTATACTGTATATTAAGGACGTATCAATCACAATCACTAAGGAGGTGGTACTCAGTAAGATAATGGGACTAAAGGCAGATAAATCCCCTGGACATGATGGCTTGCATCCTAGGATCTTAAGAGAAGGAGCGGCAGGGATAGTGGATGCATTGGTTGTAATTTACCAAAATGGATTCTGGGGAGGTCCCAGCAGATTGGAAAACTGCAAATGTAATGCCCCTATTTAAAAAAGGAGGCAGACAAAAAGCAGGAAACTATAGACCAGTTAGCCTAACATCTGTGGTTGGGAAAATGTTGGAGCCCATTATTAAAGAACCAGTAGCAGGACATTTGGAAAAGCAAAATTCGGTCAGGCAGATTCAGCATGCATTTATGAAGGGGAAGTCATGTTTGACAAATTTGCTGGAATTCTTTGAGGATGTAACAAACAGGGTGAATAAAGGGGGACCAGTGGATGTGGTGTATTTGGACTTCCAGAAGGCATTTGACAAGGTGCCACATAAAAGGTTACTGCACAAGATACAAGATACTGCACACGGGGTTGGGGGTAATATATTAGTATGGATAGAGTATTGGCTAACTAACAGAAAACAGAGAGTCAGGATAATGGTTCATTCTCTGGTTGGCAACCAGTAACTAGTGGGGTGCCACAGGGATCAGTGCTGGGACCCCAACTGATAGGTCCTTACTTCACAGTATAAATGCACACGAAGCCCATGCTTGAGAGAAGGTCAGTCTGTGACCTGTCCTTTATTCCTTAGCACTCAAGTGATGAAGGTGGGTGGAGCTTCCCCTTTTATACCTGAAGGTCCAGGTTAGGAGTGTCTCCCACCTAGTGGTCAGTGTTCTCACGGTGTACAACTTAGGTCAGTTTATACATGGGTTACAATGCTGGTTGAATACATGACACCAACTATTTACAATCTATATTAACGACTTGGAAGAAGGGACTGAGTGTAACATAGCCAAGTTTGCTGCTGAAACAAAGATGGGAGGAAAAGCAATGTGTGAGGAGGACACAAAAAATCTGCAAAAGGACATAGACAGGCTAAGTGAGTGGGTAAAACTTTGGCAGATGGAGTATAATGTTGGAAAGTGTGAGGTCATGCACTTTGGCAGAAAATAATCAAAGAGCAAGTTATTATTTAAATTGAGAAAGATTGTAAAGTGCTGCAGTACAGCAGAACTGGGGGTACTTGTGCATGAAACACAAAAGGATAGTATGCAGGTACAGCAACTGATCTGGAAGGCCAATGGTATCTTGACCTTTGTTGCAAAGGGGATAGAGTATAAAAGCAGGGAAGTCTTGCTACAACTATACAGGGTATTGGTGAGCTCACACCTGGAATATTGCCTGCAGTTTTGGTTTCCATATTTACGAAAGGATATACTTGCTTTGGAGGCAGTTCAGAGAAGGTTCACTAGGTTGAATCCGGAGATGAGGGGGTTGACTTATGAGGAAAGGTTGAGTAGGTTGGGCCTCTACTTATTGGAATTCAGAAGAATGAGAGGTGATCTTATCAAAACTTATAAGATTATGAGGGGGCTTGACAAGGTGGATGCAGAGAGGATGTTTCTACTGATGGGGGAGACTAGAACTAGAGGGCATGATCTTAGAATAAGGGGCCATCCATTTAAAACTGAGATGAGAAGAAATTTCTTGTCTCAGAGGTTGTAAATCTGTGGAATTCGCTGCCACAGAGAACTGTGGAAGCTGGGACATTGAATAAATTGAAGACAGAAATAGACAGTTTCTTAAACAATAAGGGAATAAGGGGTTATGAGGAGCAGGCAGGGAAGTGGAGCTGAGTCCATGATCAGATCAGTCATGATCTTATTGAATGGCGGAGTGGGCTCGAGGGGCCGTATGGCCTATTCCTTTTCCTATTTCTTATGTTCTTATATTCATATCTAGAAACCAAAAATATAATAATAAATAGTCAGAATGGATTTCAAAAGAGAAAGTCTTGCTTGACCAATTTAATTGAATTATTTGAAGAGGTAACAGAGAGAGTAGACAATGGTAATGCAGTAGATATAATTTATCCATATTTCCAAAAGGCCTTCTATAAGGTACCCCATAATAGACTGATGAACAAGGTCAAAGAATGCGGAGTCAGGGGATAAATAGCAGAATGGATAGCTAACTGGCTTCAAGACAGAAAGCAGAGAGTAGGGGTAAAAGGTAGCTATTCACAGTTGCAAAAGATAGGTAGTGGTGTTCCACAAGGATCAGTGCTGTGACCACTGTTGTTCACAATCTATATTAATGATTTAGGCCCTGGAATCAAAAACACAATTTCTAAATTTGCTTATGACACCAAATTGGGGGGGAGGATAATCAATGCTGAGGAGGACTGCAACAAATTACAGGAGGACATTAATAAACTTGCAGAATGGGCATATAATTGGCAAATGAAGTTTAACACAGATAAATGTGAGGTATTACACCTTGGTAGGAAGAATAGGGAGGTCACTTATTACTTGGAGGTTGCGAGTCTAGGTGGGGTACAGCAACAAAGAGTACAAGTACACAAATCACTAAAAATTGCGACAACAGGTTAGCAAGGCCATAACAGAAACAAACCAAGCTTTCGGGTTTATTTCTAGAGGGATAGGATTGAAAAGTAGGGAAGTTATGCTAAACCTGTCTCGAACCTTGGTTAGACCACACTTAGAGTACTGCGTACAGTTCTGGTCACCATATTATAAAAAGGATAAAAAGGGGCTCTGTTCTCTCCGGATCCGTCCAGTGAGGAAGCGCGTAGAGTTTTGTGGGAGGACCTGCCGAAGGTCTGCCCGGAGGGCGCCGAAAATCTGGAAGCTCCGCTAAGCCTGGCGGAGCTGACCGGTGCCCTCGACCGGCTCTCGAGGGGAAAATCCCCGTGGCTGGACGGGCTGACCGTGGAGTTCCACAGGGCGTTCTGGGACGTCCTGGGGAGCGACTACGCGCGGGTCCTGGGGGAAAGTCTGGCGACCGGGGAGATGCCCCTCTCTTGGCGCAGGGCAGTCATCGTCCTGCTGCCTAAGAAGGGCGATCTCCGCCTCCTTAAGAACTGGCGCCCGGTCTCCCTCCTCAGCACGGACTACAAAATCTTCGCCAGGGCGATGTCTGCTCGCCTTGGTGCCGTGCTGGACCACATGATCCACCCCGACCAGTCCTACACGGTCCCGGGCCGGACAATCCACGATAATATCCATCTGGTCCAGGACCTCATCCATTGTTCCCAGGAGGCTGGTCTGTCGGTCGCCTTCCTATCCCTCGACCAAGAGAAGGCGTTCGACAGGGTGGATCACGACTATCTGCTCGGAACTCTGCGCGCTTTCGGGTTCGGGACGCATTTCGTCGCCCGGATCCGACTTTTGTACGCCGCCGCGGAGTGTCTGATTAAGGTTAACGGGTCCTTGACGGCGCCCCTTCGCTTTAGGAGAGGGGTGCGCCAGGGATGCCCTATGTCCGGCCAGTTATACGCCGTTTGCGTGGAGCCTTTCCTGCGCCTCCTGCGGACGAGGTTGACGGGACTGGCTCTGCAAGGGCCGGGCGTGGAGGTCGTCCTCTCGGCTTACGCCGATGACGTGCTCCTCGCGGTAGAGGATCCCGCTGACCTGCGGAGGATGCGTGAGTGCCAGGAGATTTACTCGGCCGCGTCCTCCGCCAGGATCAACTGGGAGAAATGTTCCGGACTCCTGGTGGGTCAGTGGCGGGTGGACTCCCTGCCGGAGGAGCTCAGGCCTTTTGCCTGGAGCACGACCCATCTCCTCTATCTGGGAGTCTACCTTAGCCCCGACGAGGGAGCCTGGCCGGCGAACTGGCAGGAGCTGGAGGCCAAGGTCGCCGCTCGCCTAGGGCGCTGGACAGGACTGCTCCGAGTGCTGTCCTACAGGGGTCGAGCGCTAGTCATAAACCAGCTGGTGGCCACAATGCTGTGGTACCGGCTGGTCACTTTGACCCCTCTCCCTGCGTTTGTCGCCAAGATACAGAAGAAGCTGGTGGACTTCTTCTGGAACAACAGGAAGCACTGGGTCTCTGCCGCGGTCTTGAGTCTCCCGCTTGAGGAGGGCGGTCAGTCGTTGGTGTGCGTTAGCGCCCAGCTCGCGACTTTCCGTCTTCAGACCCTGCAGAGATACCTTTACGTCGAGCCCCTTCCTAGGTGGTGTGCTCTGGCGACGTATTTCTTCCGCTGGCAGCGCGACCTCAATTACGACACGCAGCTCCTGTTTGTGAACTTGGGGGGTGTCAGGACCGCCCTCCGGGAGCTGCCTGTCTTTTACAAGGAACTCATCAGGGTCTGGAACAAAGTCTCCACCAAGCGCAGCTCTCCGCCGGCTGGAGTGGCGGCCGTCCTGCAGGAGCCGCTGCTCGGGAATCCGTACCTCCACGGCCGAGGTTTTATGTGGCGGTCGGAAGAGAGGGCTGTGGCTGGTGAGGTGACCAGGGTCAGGGACCTGCTCGATGGCGGAGGAGCGGGTTGGATGGCGCCAGACACGCTGGCGCGGCGCCTAAATTCTGCCAACGTCCGCCACGCGGCCGATGCCATCGAGTCGCTAAAAACAGCTCTGGGCCCTGACTCCGTTCGGTGCATTGAGGAGGCTCAGGCACGTGGGGAGATCCCGTCCGAACTGACCCCCGTCCGGACGGAATTCCTCATTGGCGCCAAACCCCGGAACCTCCCTCGGGGGCCGGCGCCTCACAACTTGAGCCGCCTCGGGGAAATCCCCTCCGTTCCCTTCAGTTCCGCGCGGAGGGGTTTCCTGTACGGGCTGCTCCTGCACAGTCTCAACTTTGCCATCCTCGCCTGCCGTCCGGACACGCCATGGCGTACCATCCTGCCGTCCGGAGGAGGCGGGGGTCCCCGATGGAGGGCACTCTACGCAGGGGTCCTCCCACTATTTGTCGGGGACTTGGCCTGGAGGGTGGTGCACGGAGCAGTGCCGTGCAATAAATTTTTAAGCCGGTTCACGGACTCCCAGGCCGCCTGCAATTTCTGCGGTCTGGAAGAGTCCGTGTTCCATGTTTTTATTGAATGCACGAGGTTGCAGCCCCTGTTCCATTATATGAAGGGGCTGCTCCTGAAATTCTGGCTGCACTTCAGTCCCACTCTCCTGATCTTTGGGCACCCTGTGCGGAGGGGAGCGGGTAGGTCCGAAGGCCTCCTCGTAGGACTGCTCCTGGGCACGGCCAAGGGTGCCATCAGCCGGTCCAGGCAGCGGGCGGTCGAGGGGGTCGTTCAACCTGACTGCCTGCCTCTCTTCCGCTCTTATATCCGGTCCAGGGTGTCCTTGGAGATGGAGCACGCGGTGTCCACCGGTACGCTCGTGGCCTTCCGCGAGAGGTGGGCACCGGAGGGACTGGAGTGCATCATCACTCCCGGCAACCAAATTTTAATTTGATTTTACGTTTTAAAGTTTAATTTGTTTTAATTGCCGGTGCTTTTAGTGTCCCCCTCCCCTTTTATAGGGGCACTTGGAAAAATCTGATTTTAGCGCCCAAAAAAAAAAGAAAAAAAAAAAGAAAAACACAAAAAAAACACAAAAAAGGAAAAGAAAAAGGGTCTTGTAAATGTCTGCTGTGTCATCCAGGGCGGGTGGCACGGTTTAATGTTTTTTTTTATTTTACAGATAAACTCAAAAGAGTTTCATGCACAAGGACCCCCAGGTCCCTCTGCACCGCAGCATGTTGTAATTTCTCCCCATTCAAATAATATTCCCTTTTACTGTTTTTTTTCCAAGGTGGATGACCTCACACTTTCCGACATTGTATTCCATCTGCCAAACCTTAGCCCATTCGCTTAACCTATCTAAATCTCTTTGCAGCCTCTCTGTGTCCTCTACACAACCCGCTTTCCCACTAATCTTTGTGCCATCTGCAAATTTTGTTACACTACACTCTGTCCCTTCTTCCAGGTCATCGATGTATATTGTAAACAATTGTGGTCCTAGCACCGATCACTGTGGCACACCACTAACCATCGATTTCCAACCCGAGAAGGACCCATTTATCCCGACTCTCTGCTTTCTGTTAGCAAGCCAATTCTCTATCCATGCTAATACATTTCCTCTGACTCCGTGTACCTTTATCTTCTGCAGTAACCTTTTGTGTGGCACCTTATCGAATGCCTTTTGGAAATCTAAATACACCACATCCATCGGTACACCTCTATCCACCATGCTCGTTATATCCTCAAAGAATTCTAGTAAATTAGTTAAAGATGATTTCCCCTTCATGAATCCATGTTGCGTCTGCTTGATTGCACTATTCCTATCTAGATGTCCCGCTATTTCTTCCTTAATGACAGCTTCAAGCATTTTCCCCACTACAGATGTTAAACTAACCGGCCTATAGTTACCTGCCTTTTGTCTGCCCCCTTTTTTAAACAGAGGCGTTACATTAGCTGCTTTCCAATCCGCTGGTACATAGAAACATAGAAACATAGAAAATAGGTGCAGGAGTAGGCCATTCGGCCCTTCGAGCCTGCACCGCCATTCAATGAGTTCATGGCTGAACATGCAACTTCAGTACCCCATTCCTGCTTCTCGCCATACTCCTTGATCCCCCTAGTAGTAAGGACTACATCTAACTCCTTTTTGAATATATTTAGTGAATTGGCCTCAACAACTTTCTGTGGTAGAGAATTCCACATGTTCACCACTCTCTGGGTGAAGAAGTTTCTCCTCATCTCGGTCCTAAATGGCTTACCGCTTATCCTTAGACTGTGACCCCTGGTTCTGGACTTCCCCAACATTGGGAACATTCTTTCTGCATCTAACCTGTCTAAACCCGTCAGAATTTTAAACGTTTCTATGAGATCCCCTCTCATTCTTCTGAACTCCAGTGAATACAAGTCCAGTTGATCCAGTCTTTCTTGATATGTCAGTCCCGCCATCCCGGGAATCAGTCTGGTGAACCTTCGCTGCACTCCCTCAATAGCAAGAATGTCCTTCCTCAAGTTAGGAGACCAAAACTGTACACAATACTCCAGGTGTACATCCCCAGAGTCCAGAGAATTTTGGTAGATTATAACGAATGCATCTGCTATAACTTCCGCCATCTCTTTTAATACCCTGGGATGCATTTCATCAGGACCAGGGGACTTGTCTACCTTGAGTCCCATTAGCCTGTCCAGCACTACCCCCCTAGTGATAGTGATTGTCTCAAGGTCCTCCCTTCCCACATTCCTGTGACCAGCAATTTTTGGCATGGTTTTTGTGTCTTCCACTGTGAAGACCGAAGCAAAATAATTGTTTAAGGTCTCAGCCATTTCCACATTTCCCATTATTAAATCCCCCTTCTCATCTTCTAAGAGACCAACATTTCCTTTAGTCACTCTTTTCTGTTTTATATATTTGTAAAAGCTTTTACTATCTGTTTTTATGTTTTGCGCAAGTTTACTTTCGTAATCTATCTTTCCTTTCTTTATTGCTTTCTTAGTCATTCTTTGCTGTTGTTTAAAATTTTCCCAATCTTCTATTTTCCCACTAACCTTGGCCATCTTATACGCATTGTTTTTTAATTTGATACTCTCCTTTATTTCCTTGGTTATCCACTGCTGGTTATCCCTTCTCTTACCGCCCTTCTGGAATATATTTTTGTTGAGCACTATGAAAGAGCTCCTTAAAAGTCCTCCACTGTTCCTCAATTGTGCCACCGTTTAGTCTGTGTTTCCTGTCTACTTTAGCCAACTCTGCCCTCATCCCACTGTAGTCCCCTTTGTTTAAGCATAGTATGCTCGTTTGAGACACTACTTCCTCACCCTCAATCTGTATTACAAATTCAACCATACTGTGATCACTCATTCCGAGAGGATCTTTTACTCGGAGATCGTTTATTATTCCTGTCTCATTACACACGACCAGATCTAACATTGCTTGCTCCCTCGTAGGTTCTGTAACATATTGTTCTAAGAAACAATCCCGTATGAATTCTATGAATTCCTCCTCAAGGCTACCCCGTGCGATTTGATTTGACCAATCGATATGTTGGTTAAAATCCCCCATGATTACTGCCGTTCCTTTTTCACATGCTTCCATTATTCCCTTGATTATTGCCTGCTCCACCGTGAAGTTATTATTTGGGGGCCTATAAACTACGCCCACCAGTGACTTTTTCCCCTTACTATCTCTAATCTCCACCCACAATGATTCAACATTTTGTTCATTGGAGCCAATATCCTCTCTCACAACTGCCCTGATATCTTCCTTTATTAACAGAGCTACCCCACCTCCTTTCCCTTCTTGTCTATCTTTCCGAATTGTCAGATACCCCTGTATGTTTAATTCCCAGTCTTGGCCACCCTGCAACCACGTTTCTGTAATGGCCACCAAATCATACCCATTTGTAATGATTTGTGCCGTCAACTCATTTACTTTATTTCGAATGCAGCGTGCGTTTAGGTAGAGTGTTTTAATACTAGTTTTTAAACCATGATTTTTAGTTTTGAACCCTCCTGCAGCCCCTTTATATTCATACATATTGTCCCTTCCTATCACCTTGTGGTTTACACTTACCCCAGTGCTACTCTGCTCTGTTGCCTCCTGCTTTTTGCATTCTTTCTTGGGATCCTGTTCATCTGAGCTCTCACCCATTCTAACTCGCTCAGAACCCTCTCCTGTGTTCCGAATACTCCTTGCATTGAGGCACCGAGCTTTCATGCTTGCCTTTTTATTACACTTTGACCCTTTAGAATTTTGCTGTACAGTGGCCCTTTTTGTTTTTTGCCTTGGGTTTCTCTCCCCTCCACTTTTACTCATCTCCTTTTTGTCTTTTGCTTTTGTCTCCTTTTTGTTTCCCTCTGTCTCCCTGCATTGGTTCCCATCCCCCTGCCATATTAGTTTAACTCCTCCCCAACAGCACTAGAAATGTGCTTACTTGCAGGGAAAATGGAGGATACCATGGCTATGATGTGTTCATCCATGGAAAGGATGGTCACCTGCATGGAGCATCAAATGTGCCATTCAAACAAGTGCATGCTTGCTCCCACTAACAGCTTGCACACTCTGAATACCACCTTAACTAGGATGGATAGAAACCTAGGCTTGGCCATTCATCACCTCACTGATGTACAGCAAAGTGCTCTCCAGCTCCTTGCTTGCAGCCAAGTGCTGGTGGGCCATGGAAAGGGATGATGGTGAAAGGGGACATGGAAGTGGGGACTCTGCTCAAAGCACTCCCACCTCTCAGTCAGAGCACCATATGCTGCCTCATATCCCAATGGCCGAGTCTGCCTGGCACAGGTGCAGGAAGTACAGTCTTTGGCGGGGCCCTCACAGGCTCCAAAACCCAGAAGATGTCGGCATCTAAGATCTAAAGCATCTAAGTAGTCAGAGCAGGAAAGTGAGCAGCCTGTCTCTACTTCTGCTGAAGCCACGGGGTTGCACCTCGTAGGAAGTGGCCTTTCTTACCTCTAGACTTGACTATTCCAATGCAGTCCTGGCTGGCCTCCCACATTCTACCCTACGTAAACTTGAGGTCATCCAAAACTCGGCTGCTCTAACTTGCATCAAGTCCCATTCACCCAATACCCTTGTGCTCACTGGCTTACATTGGTTCCAGGTTAAGCAATGCCTTGATTTAAAAATTCTCATCCTTGCTTTCAAATCCTTCAATGGCCTCGCCCCTCCTTATCCCTTTAATCTCCTCCAGCTCCACAACCTCCCGAGATATTTGTGTTCCTCTAATTCTGCCTTCTTGACCATCCCTGATTTTAATTGCTCAACCATTGCTGGCCGTGCCTTCAGCTGCTTAAGCCCTAAGCTCTGGAATTCCTTGCCTAAACCTCTCCACCTCTTTACCTCTCTTTCCTCCTTTATGACGCTCCTTAAAACCTATCTCTTTGACCAAGCTTTTGGACATCTGCCCTAATTTCTCCTTATGTGGCTCGGTGTCAAATTTTTTGTCTTTAATACTTCTGTGAAGCACCTTGGGACGTTTTACAACGTTAAAGGCGCCATATAAATACAAGTTGTTGTTGTTGAAGAGGAAGATGAAAGAATTCTGGAAGCACAAGTGTACACACATGGATGTGCTAGGCAATATTTCACTGTTAAGTTTACGTTATTTGAATGAACATCAAAACATTTTCTTGTACCACTTTCCATTTGCCCATTTTTGCCTGCTGCCTGGCAAGTGGACTTATCAGTTGGATTGAATGGTATAAGATCCCAGAGAGACCCTGGTTCCAAATGTTTCGAGGATGTCCCGTATTGGAGACAGTGATGTAACTTTATTAGTACAGTATTTAAGCAGCAGTTTATAAAGTATAATTGAGACTTATTTTACCACTTATACTCTGGGTAGAAGCCGCAACCATGAATAAGCTGCACCGTGTCTTTTGTCTCTCATCTTTCGTCATCTCCTGGGTGTCTCTTTGATTCTTCCTGTAATCTTCTACTCCTGAAATCTATTCCTGAAATCTTCTACTCCTGAAATCTTCTACCATTTTTGGCTGTTAAGAGCCCCTTCTTATATCCTTACTCTCATTCAAAACCTATGGAGTCCTCCTGAATCAATCATTGGATGACACCCAAACCCAAAATCCAATCATAAAGATGCCACATTCGTAGAACCCTGGCTTATGCAGGTTTTTAGTCTTACGACACTTTTACATCATCTGTTTTTGAACATCAAGACTCATATCTGGGGTAGTTATGGCAATACAAAAGGAATCTGTCTCCATAGGTTGAGATACAGCTCCTATTATTGGTCTTTGTTTTTATAATTCACTGTAGATGTTATAACATTCCAGCACAACGGTAACTGCAGCTAACTTTGGTTCCCAGGCTAAACGCAGTCTTGCCCCTTATCTTCAAGCATCTAGTCAGTAAGTCTGGTCAGAGGTGCGAAGGGCTGGGAGTGGGTGAACTGGCGGAGGGATGAATGAATCATGACAGCTCCCTGGGAATCTGGCACACACATGCATGATGATCTTTTAGTGGTTACAGATGAGCTGCACATTGATGGAATGGTTCACCCTAACCCTAACCCTAACACTCCTGGGTGATCTGGGAGTGCTTTGATGCCACGCGTGTGCAGTCGATGATGCCCTGTCCCTGTGGGAAGCCAGCCAGAGCTACAAAGCCGAGCGCCCACTCGTTCTAACTGGCTTCATCAGTGGCAAAGTGTATATAAGTGCCTACCCTGGCAGACATGGCATTGGTCTCCTAAGTGATGCATTTATGTGCAGTCCACGGCGAAATCCTGCAAATATCTCCTGCAGATCCCTGGAAGGAGCCTGAGATGAAGAAGGTGAGGGTGGTGGAGACTTTGAAAGCCACTGGTGTCCACCAGGTCCTCTGGACAACAGGTCTTCTTCCAGCAGGCTACAAATGTCTGCCACAACCTGACGCAATACTCTGAGCCTCCTGAGGCACTCTGCCTATATACCCTGTGTTAGGGGTATCACCTCCTGAGAGGTGTACCCTTGTGCATATCCCCTCGCTCCTGTGGAGCGGCTGGTCAGTGAGGAGAATGCTGCTGCCCCTGCTGGTGCTGCTAGTGTTGTTGCACCTGCTGCTCATCTTGGTCCCCATTTGATCCTCAACCCATGTTGATCAGATATATGACAGATGTAAAATGCAGATCAAATGCTCACTCCTCCATTGTAGTGAGTGTTATGTATGAATAAAGAGTCTGACCAGATACTGTGAGCTCAAAGTAAAGTGTGATCTTAGTCTTTTATTGCAGGTCTCCAGAGTGCCTCTCCAGCCTGTGAGGACTCCTAAAGTACAGGTGTTCCCAAGGAATTGTGGGATCCCTTGGGACTCCAAGGGATGAGACCTCTGGTGGTTATACAAGGTAGTTACAGCTTTACATATATAACAACATCCCCACCCCCCCAAAGTCAACTATTTACAAGGTGAGTTGATCTGGGACCTTCCTTTCCCTGGTTGATCATCTTGGTGCAAATGCTGGTTTTGGTGAGTCGTTTGTTAGGCCCTCGCTGGGCTGCTGGGGGTGGTGAGTCCTGCTGGGCTGCTGCGGGTGATGGGTTCTGCTTCGTGGTCAACCCCTGTGTCGGTTGCCACTGGTGTGTGTGTTGGGGGATTAAAAAAGGTAGGGTCTAATGTGGGTTGCTCTGGATAGTCCGCGAATCTGAGTTTGGTTTGGTCCAAGTGTTTCCTGTAGATGAGTCCATTTGAAAGTTTGACCCAAAACACCCTACTCCCCTCTTTGGTCACAACAGTGCCGGGAAGCCACTTGGTACCTTGTCCATGGTTCAACACAAATACAGGATCATTAATTTCAATTTCGCGTGACACATTTGCACTATCATGATATGTACTTTGTTGAAGCTGCCTGCTGTCGACCTGTTCATGTAGATCAGGGTGGACTAATGAGAGCCTTGTCTTGAGTGCCCTTTTCATGAGCAGTTCAGCAGGTGGAATCCCAGTGAGCGAGTGGGGTCTCGTGCGGTAGCTAAGCAGGACTCGGGATAGGCGATCTGCAGTGAATCTTCAGTTACCCTCTTCAAGCCCTGCTTGATTGTTTGCACTGCTCTTTCTGCCTGATCGTTGGATGCTGGTTTGAATGGGGCAGATGTAACATGTTTGATCCCATTGCGGGTCATGAACTATTTGAACTTGGCACTGGTGAAACACAGCCCGTTGTCGCTCACAAGGACATCAGGCAGGCCGTGCATGGCAAACATGGCCCGCAGGCTTTCAGTGGTGGTAGCGGATGTGCTTGCCGACATTATCTCACATTCAATCCATTTGGAGTACGCATCTACAACCGCAAGGAACATTTTACCCAAGAACAGGCCTGCATAGTCGACATGGACCCTAGACCATGGTTTGGAGGGCCAAGACCATAAACTTGGTGGCACCTCACTGGGTGCATTGCTTAACTGTGAACATGTGTTACATTTGTGCATGCAGGACTCTAAGTCCGCATCGACACCGGGCCACCACACGTGGGATCTGTCTATTGCTTTCATCATTACAATGCCTGGGTGGGTACTGTGGAGATCACTAATGAAAGTGTCCCTGCCCTTTTTTAGCACCACTACCCGATTGCCCCACAGAAGGCAGTCTGCCTGTATAGACATTTTATCTTTGCGCTGCTGGTACGGCTTTATCTCTTCCTGCATTTCTAATGGGACACTGGACCAGCTCCCGTGAAGCACACAGTTTTTTACTAAGGACAGTAAGGGGTCCTGGCTCGTCCAGGTTCTAATCTGTCGGGCGGTAACACGTGATTGCTCATTCTTGAATGCTTCCATTACCATGACTAAATCTGCAGGCTGTGCCATCTCCACCCCCGTGGTGGGCAATGGTTACCTACTGAGAGCATCGGCACAGTTTTCTGTGCCTCGCCTGTGGCAGATGGCGTCGTTGTATGGAGACATCTCTGGATGAGGGCTGATGCATTCGTATTTATCCCCTTACTTTCAGAAAAGAGGGATATCAATGGCTTATGGTCAGTTTCCAATTCAAATTTGAGCCCATACAGATATTGATGTATTTTCTTTACCCCATAAACATACACTAACGCTTCTTTTCCAATCATGCTGTAGGCCCTCTCAGCCTTAGACAGACTTCTGGATGCATAAGCAACTGGTTGCAATTTCCCAGATTCATTAGCTTGTTGCAATACATACCCAGCGCCATATGACGATGCATCACATGCTAGTACCAAATGCTTACATGGATCATACAACACAAGCAATTTGTTTGAGCATAACAGTTTTCTAGCTTTTACAAAGGCATTTTCTTTACTTTTACCCCATACCCATTCAACTCCTTTACGCAGTAAGGTGTGCAGTGCTTCCAACAGTGCGCTGAGACCCGGTAAGAAGTTACCAAAGTAGCTCAGGATTCCTAGAAACGACCACAGCTCCGTCACGTTCTGAGGCCTTGGTGCGTTCTCGACTGCTTCCGTCTTCGAATCGGTGGGCCTGATGCCATCCGCTGTGATTCTTCGCCCCAGGAACTCCACTTCAGGCACCAGGAAAATGCACTTCGAGCATTTTAACCTGAGCCCCATGCAGTTGAGCCGACTAAGAACCTCCTCCAGGTTCTGCAGATGCTCGACTGTGTCCCGACCTGTAACTAAGATGTCGTCCTGGAAGACCACGGCGCACAGGACCGACTTCAGTAAACTTTCCATGTTTCGCTGGAATATTGCCGTGGCTGATCGAATCCCAAATGGGCATCTGTTGTAAATGAAGAGACCTTTGTGCGTGTTGATGCAGGTGAGACCCTTCGATGATTCCTCCAGCTCCTGCGTCATGTAGGCTGAGGTCAAGTCCAGCTTCGTGAACGTCTTTTCTCCCGCCAGCGTCGCAAAAAGATCATCTGCCTTTGGTAGTGGGTATTAATCCTGCAGGGAGAAATGATTGATAGTTACTTTGTGATCACCACAGATTCTGATGGTGCCGTCTCCCTTGAGGACTGGAACAATCGGACTGGCCCAGTCATTGAACACAATCGGCGAAATGATGCCCTCTCATTGCAGCCTGTCCAGCAGGATCTCTACCCTCTCTCTCATCATGTACGGTACTGCTCTCACCTTGTGATGGATGGGTCGCGCCCCCGGAATTAGGTGGATCTGCACTTTTGCTCCTTGGAACTTCCCGATGCCAGGTTTGAACAGCGAGGGGAACTTGTTTAAGACCTGGGCACACGAAGTGTCGTCGACGGACGAGAGCGCTCAAATATCATCCCAGTTCCAGCGTATCTTTCCCAGCAAGCTTCTGCCAAGCAGCGTGGGACCATCGCCCGGTACCACCCAGAGTGGTAGCTTGTGCACCGCTCCATCGTAGGAGACCTTTACAGTAGCACTGCCGATTACGGGAATCAGTTCTTTTGTGTAAGTTCTCAGTTTAGTGCGAATGGGAGTCAGGACTGGCCTTGAGGCCTTGCTGTTCCACAATTTATCGAAAGTCTTTTTGATCATAATGGACTGGCTCGCGCCCGTGTCCAGCTCCATTGACACCAGGAGTCCATTTAATGCAATCTTCAGCATTATCGGGGGACACTTTGTGGTAAATGTGTGCACCCCATATACCTCAGCCTCCACGGTCTGAGGCTCTGGTTCGTCGAGATCCGCCATGGATCTGTCCCCCTCTGCAACATGGTGGTTTGCAAGATTAGCATGGTTTGCAGCTCGCCTGCACATACGTTGGCGATGTCCCATTGTTCCACAGCCCTTGCAAACGTATCCTTTGAAACAGCATGAATGGAAACGATGATTACACCCGCAGCGCCAACAAGGTGTTAATGGCCTAGCATTCATCACCCTTGATGGTGGACTCTGAGACATCTGCAGACATGCAGCTGCAGGCATGTGAGGCCTGCCCTGTACATTGCGATTCAAAAACAACATCACTTTATTCACAGTATTTGTAGCAGCACTTGTGTATTGATAGATTTGCTTGGTATTGTCACTGGTGGCAATGAAAGCCTGGGCTATCGCTATGGCTTTACTCAAGGTTGGGGTCTCTACAGTCAAAAGTTTGCGAAGCATCACTTCATGGCCAATGCCAAATACAAAAAAGTCTCTGAGCATGTGCTCCAAATGTCCTTCAAATTCGCAATGTCTTGCAAGGCGTCTTAGCTCGGTGACATAACTCGCCACTTCCTGGCCTTCGTGTAGAACCGGTACCTCGCCATCATAATGCTTTCCTTCAGGTTCAGATGCTCCTGGACCAGTGTGCACAAATCATTGTACAATTTCTCTGTGGGTTTTGCTGGAGCAAGCAGATTTTTCATTGGGCCATATGTTGGTGCCCCGCAAACGGTGAGGAGAATCGCCCTTCGTTTGGCAGCGTTCGCTTCTCCTTCCAGCTCGTTGGCCGCGTAGTATTGGTTGAGTCGCTCCAGGCAGGTTCCCCAATCATCTCCCTCCGAAAATTTCTCCAGGATGCCCACTGTTCTCTGCATCATTGGGTTCGTCATCTGTGTCTCGTCGCCAGTTGTTATGTATGAATAGAGTCTGACCAGATACTGTGAGCTCAAAGTAAAGTGTGACCTTAGTCTTTTATTACAAGTCTCCAGAATGTCTCCAGGGCCTGATGGACTGCATCCCAGAGTACTTAAGGAGGTGGCCTTGGAAATAGCGGATGCATTGACAGTCATTTTTCAACATTCCATAGACTCTGGATCAGTTCCTATCGAGTGGAGGGTAGCCAATGTAACCCCACTTTTTAAAAAAGGAGGGAGAGAGAAAACAGGGAATTATAGACCGGTCAGCCTGACATCGGTAGTGGGTAAAATGATGGAATCAATTATTAAGGATGTCATAGCAGCGCATTTGGAAAGAGGTGACATGATAGGTCCAAATCAGCATGGATTTGTGAAAGGGAAATCATGCTTGACAAATCTTCTGGAATTTTTTGAGGATGTTTCCAGTAGAGTGGACAAGGGAGAACCAGTTGATGTGGTATATTTGGACTTTCAGAAGGCTTTCGACAAGGTTCCACACAAGAGATTAATGTGCAAAGTTAAAGCACATGGGATTGGGGGTAGTGTGCTGACATGGATTGAGAACTGGTTGTCAGACAGGAAGCAAAGAGTAGGAGTAAATGGGTACTTTTCAGAATGGCAGGCAGTGACTAGTGGGGTACCGCAAGGTTCTGTGCTGGGGCCCCAGCTGTTTACATTGTACATTAATGATTTAGACGAGGGGATTAAATGTAGTATCTCCAAATTTGCGGATGACACTAAGTTGGGTGGCAGTGTGAGTTGCGAGGAGGATGCTATGAGGCTGCAGAGTGACTTGGCTAGGTTAGGTGAGTGGGCAAATGAAGTATAATGTGGATAAATGTGAGGTTATCCACTTTGGTGGTAAAAACAGAGAGACAGACTATTATCTGAATGGTGACAGATTAGGAAAAGGAGAGGTGCAACGAGACCTGGGTGTCATGGTACATCAGTCATTGAAGGTTGGCATGCAGGTACAGCAGGCGGTTAAGAAAGCAAATGGCATGTTGGCCTTCATAGTGAGGGGATTTGAGTACAGGGGCAGGGAGGTGTTGCTACAGTTGTACAGGGCCTTGGTGAGGCCACACCTGGAGTATTGTGTACAGTTTTGGTCTCCTAACTTGAGGAAGGACATTCTTGCTATTGAGGGAGTGCAGCGAAGGTTCACCAGACTGATTCCCAGGATGGTGGGACTGACCTATCAAGAAAGACTGGATCAACTGGGCTTGTATTCACTGGAGTTCAGAAGAATGAGAGGGGACCTCATAGAAACGTTTAAAATTCTGACGGGTTTAGACAGGTTGGATGCAGGAAGAATGTTCCCAATGTTGGGGAAGTCCAGAACCAGGGGTCACAGTCTAAGGATAAGCGGTAAGCCATTTAGGACCGAGATGAGGAGAAACTTCTTCACCCAGAGAGTGGTGAACCTGTGGAATTCTCTACCACAGAAAGTAGTTGAGGCCAATTCACTAAATATATTCAAAAGGGAGTTAGATGAAGTCCTTACTACTAGGGGGATAAAGGGGTATGGCGAGAAAGCAGGAAGGGGCTACTGAATTTGCATGTTCAGCCATGAACTCATTGAATGGCCTACTCCTGCACCTATTTTCTATGTTTCTATGTCTCTCCAGCCTGTGAGGCCTCCTTAAGTACAGGTGCTCCCAAGGGATTATGGGATCCCTTGGGACTCCAGGGGATGAGCCCTCTGGTGGTTACACAAGGTATTTACAGGTTTACATATATAACAGTGAGGGTGACCTCCAATGTCGTGAGAGTGACCTCCAAAGTTATAGAAATCACCTGCAAACCCATGAAAGCAAACTCTCAGAACAAGTGGTGTGAGCAAAAGCCTTTCCCTTAGGCAAGGAAGCAAGTGTGAGGTCTGAATATTAATGGGATTTAAAAAAAAATGTCATTTACCACTGTGCTGTCACCTTACTTTCACTGGCGAGGTTCAGCAAGCTTGTAGACATCCTGTAATAGCTCAAACCACAGATAAAAGAGGCTGTTAATAGCCTCTTAACTAGTTCTTAATTGGTTTAAATAGGTAACCCGCCTCTCCCGAGGTGGTCACTCGCTCGCAGCTTGATGCACTCGGGTTAAATGCGGAAGCTGGCGGGTTGAAGCAGATTTCCCGACGCGCTGTCAATTTCAGTGCTTTTAACTACCCACCCGCTCCAAAACCCACTCACTCTAATGTTAAAATTCAGCCCATTAAACAGCCCCATAATCTGTATTGTTCTAATGATAAAAGACCTAATTCTTTAAGGCTTTTTTTGTTTTTGTATTTCCTCATACCAGGCAGCATCCAAGTGAATCTGCCTTGTACATTCTCTAAAATCTCAATATCCTTCCTTTTGTGCTTAAGATCTAGCTCCGCTCTCCCGGTCCCACTTGGGCCCACCCAGCGTACTCCAGTTCTGAGCCATTGGCTCCCTCATACCTAGGGCCACTTGATTACTCCAACTGCGCTCCGTCATTTCTTCGCATTAACTTCATTAGGCCCAGGTGAATCATTCTCCTTAACTTCATGCCCCACTCTGAGCCTTTCCCTCACACTTCCACTTACCCTAGTGCTAGCACCCAGTTTCTATCCCTCAGCAGCACCTCGACAACAATCTTCTCCCAGCCTTGATCCCCAGTCTCTCCTACCCCAGTCCCAGTACTCATCTCCAGCATATTAGATGCCGGTTTGGTGGATGCCCTAAACTTCCATAAAAGATAGAAATTGAATAAATCAGGAAAGAAAAAGCACATGAAAGAGAGGAGACTAAAAGAATGTCAAAAAGGGTCAGAGATAGACATGGTAATATAGCACTAGCAATGACAGAGAGTTTGAAAGCCATAGAGCGAGAGAGAAAAATTGAATGAAAAACAGAGGCACATGAAAGTAAATAGAGTGGGGTGCAGAGAGACAATTTACACAATTTTTTCCCATGACCCATTATTTCAGGGAGATTCATTTGTACCATTTAATTTGAATTGTATAGTTAGCGTTTTGTTCCAGCCTCAATCTGCAACCTGACTCTATCTTCCTGACCGCAAGCATCAAATACAATCGACTTGATATGGCATCTGACTGCATTAAGATAATGGCCTTGAAATTCCGATGTCCCGGGTCCGTACGAAGTTCCTACGGACCCGGGAAGGCATCAGAAAAGCTGGGTTTCAGCGCGCAATGCGCATGTGCTGAAAACCGGCTTTTCCGATCTGCCAAGTTTCTGGCTTGACAGATCTCGTGCAAATCAGGAGCGAGGACACTTGCAGGGCAGGATTTCCGATATTTACGAATATCTTGCCCTGCAAATGTCCTTTAAAATCTTGCGCCTGAAAAAGCAGACGTATATCCTACTTTTACAGGCACACGTGTTTAACAATACATAAAAACATTTAAATTAAATTAAATAAACACATATGAAAACATAGCAACATAGAAACATAGAAACATAGAAAATAGGTGCAGGAGTAGGCCATTCGGCCCTTCTAGCCTGCACCGCCATTCAATGAGTTCATGGCTGAACATGCAACATCAGTACCCCATTCCTGCTTTCTCGCCATACCCCTTGATCCCCTTAATAGTAAGGACAACATACTTTATTGTTAAAAACCCTCCCCACTACGATACGTTTATTTTAAGGCATCTTTAAAAAAGTCGGGAAAATATTATTTTTTATAAGAACTTTAATTTAAATGATTCTTAAATATGTCATGTATTTTTCTATTTTTTATTGATTTTTTACAGAGTTCCCATTATTGTGAATGAGAAAATACTCTACCTTGATTGGCTGTCCAGGGCCATGTGACTGCAGATCCAGCCTTGCGCACGTCCCAACGTGCACGTGCTCCGATGTGTAGGAGTGAAGGCCTCAGGCGGAATTTCGAGCAGGCGCAGCAGCAACAGGTAAGTGCGTAGTTTTTTACCTTTTTTCTTTAGTTTGCCCACGGGAAAACCTCTAGCAGAATTGCAGGCTCATTGTTTGCAGGGCTTGAGGGCGTTACCTCAATCCCTGCTTCCGCACTCACCATAAATATCTATTTTCATTTTTTTTTAATATGAAAAAAACCTACAAGCCAAATAAATGTAAATAAGCATTTTGATTTTAAAAATCTTACATAAATTCCTCTCTACCTCTCTTTTAAATCCCTGCTTAAAGCCCTCCTCTTTGACCAAGCTTTTGGTCGGTCAGCCCTTGTAGTACCTCCATTATTTTTCTTCCTGATTCTGTAAAGCACCTTTGGACACTATATAAATGCAAGGTGTTGCTGAAACATTAGTTTCAGCGCTGCTCTGTGAAGACTGTTCATTTTCCATTTTACTCTTGTAGTACTCTATTCCTGCCACTAGATGATGGTAGCTTGAATATAAAGTGAATGTTGCTACATCAAGTGAGCAGTGTTCGACACCAATACAATTTGTTATTGTCAAGGCCCACAACTAAACTTCATTTATCAAACTAATGATCCCATAAAGTGAAGGCAGATAGAAAAGAAAAAAAGAAAAAAAGTTAATCAAATAAAACAAAAATACCAAGAAGTTAAAACAAATTAGTTTTGCATCAAATCAAAAGTGCCAATATTAAATACTGCACGTTTTTCACCATCTTGCATTGAACTTCATTAGTTCTATGTATGTTACTTCCACTACAACTTAGTGTAACCCATGACTGCACCCATGGGCGTAACTAACAAAACTTTAATCACCTCTGTGTTTTTGTGACGCAGTATTCAGGGCATAATCCCGAATCGGGATTGTGCCCACTGGTCCATTTCAGTATTGACCTCACCAGAGTTTATTGGGTCAGGGGAGGGCACCTCATTTGTATGGGGTACTGCCATGCCACTGAGTGCAGGTGGCTGCCTGCCCCATACTGCTGGAAACTTCAGCACCTGTCCACTGGCCTTCAGAGAGGGGGAGAAGGCAGGCCCCCTGCCCTCACCAAAAGCATCCGTGCATCATCTCCCTCCTTCTGTAAGAGGGCCATAGGTCGGTTCCCTGGCCCACCCCCTCGCCTTACTCTGGGGCCCACTTTCACCCTGCTGGAGGCTGGTATTCATCTCACTCGGCACACCAACTTCCAGTCTTATGTTGGGTAGAACTCAACCAAAGGGACCCATCATCACCTGTCTTCTTCTGCCTGAGTGGCCTTGTTAGAGAAGGGAGAAGGCTCTGCCCTTTACAAGGCCAACCATGATTTCCCATCTAAAGTCCAGAACTGGCATTTCTGGATCCTGACCTTCATCTGAGTGGTTCTACCAAACTCTTACTGGAGTTATGGCAGATGTCCTGTGGAACTGCTGAGGAAAGGTAGATGTCCCATGGAACTGCTGAGAAAATTCGGTCCTATGTTATCTTTCAGTGATTTTCCTATTTTGGGTACAGATATAAAATGCACTGTTTCTTTATAAGATAACTTAATCTAAAACCAACAAATCATAATTCACTGGGTCCATGCTTCCCACTATAGCATTGTTGCAAAAACTGTTCTGCCTGGCCCTATGTGTTATAGAGCATGTAGGTCCTGTCATCATTGAAATCCAAAGGCCTATGTGAACGGAGGCTATGGGTTTTATCTGTTATGTCTTTAGATGCTCTGATAATGACTCCACGAGGCAATGTATTGCACTTAAATTGTAGTGACCTTAGTCCATTTAATATAACTCCAGAGTGATCATCACACCCGATGGCCTGCCTTTTATACTAGGCCTGGCACACCTGTACAGGTAACCTACAAGTCTCCCACTGCAGTGCCCTCTGGTGGCACACCTTAGTGACCATACAACTGGTGTACAAGTTTCCCATAGTAGTGC
Source organism: Pristiophorus japonicus (assembly GCF_044704955.1). Taxonomy (NCBI): domain Eukaryota; kingdom Metazoa; phylum Chordata; class Chondrichthyes; family Pristiophoridae; genus Pristiophorus; species Pristiophorus japonicus. The sequence goes on from NC_091977.1 coordinate 51,939,553, forward strand.
CCTCTGGTGGCACATCATATGTAATACTACAAGCAGTAAACATGTCTGGCTTAGTCCTTAGTGCAAATAACCTTCATACATTGACTGTGCTCTGGACTTAGCTCTATCTGGTTGGATCATTGGAGGGTTGTTTCCATCTTGGGTGAGTAGGTGGTATTTCGTTGGCAGTAGAGGTGCTGGTCTGCTCTCTGTTACCGGATCCAACCTCAGGTGGGGGCTTGCTTTGCCTCTGAGCGCAGGAAATGTCGATCGCTGGATATATGAAATCTTCCCAGCTCCAATGGATCTTCTCCATCCACCTTCTTCTGAGTAGCGTTGGTCCATCACCTGCAACAATCCACAGTGATAACTTGTGCACTGCGCCATCATGGAGTACCTTTACATCCACACAACCAATGAGTGGGATAAGTTAATTGGTATAGGTGCGCAGCTTTGCCTGAACCGGGACCAACTTGGGTCGTTCAGCTTGATTGTTCTATAACCTCTCATAGAAACATAGAAAATAGGTGCAGGAGTAGGCCATTCGGCCCTTCTAGCCTGCACCGCCATTCAATGAGTTCATGGCTGAACATGCAACTTCAGTACCCCATTCCTGCTTTCTCGCCATACCCCTTGATCCCCCTAGTAGTAAGGACTTCATCTAACTCCTTTTTGAATATATTTAGTGAATTGGCCTCAACAACTTTCTGTGGTAGAGAATTCCACAGGTTCACCACTCTCTGGGTGAAGAAGTTTCTCCTCATCTCGGTCCTAAATGGCTTACCCCTTATCCTTAGACTGTGGCCCCTGGTTCTGGACTTCCCCAACATTGGGAACATTCTTCCTGCATCTAACCTGTCTAAACCCATCAGAATTTTAAACGTTTCTATGAGGTCCCCTCTCAATCTTCTGAACTCCAGTGAATACAAGCCCAGTTGATCCAGTCTTTCTTGATACGTCAGTCCCACCATCCCGGGAATCAGTCTGGTAAACCTTCGCTGCACTCCCTCAATAGCAAAAATGTCCTTCCTCAGGTTAGGAGACCAAAACTGTACACAATACTCCAGGTGTGGCCTCACCAAGGCCCTGTACAACTGTAGCAACACCTCCCTGCCCCTGTACTCAAATCCCCTCGCTATGAAGGCCAACATGCCATTTGCTTTCTGAACCGCCTGCTGTACCTGCATGCCAACCTTCAATGACTGATGTACCATGACACCCAGGTCTCGTTGCACCTTCCCTTTTCCTAATCTGTCACCATTCAGATAATAGTCTGTCTCTCTGTTTTTACCACCAAAGTGGATAACCTCACATTTATCCACATTATACTTCATCTGCCATGCATTTGCCCACTCACCTAACCTATCCAAGTCGCTCTGCAGCCTCATAGCATCCTCCTCGCAGCTCACACTGCCACCCAACTTAGTGTCATCCGCAAATTTGGAGATACTACATTTAATCTCCTCGTCTAAATCATTAATGTACAGTGTAAACAGCTGGGGCCCCAGCACAGAACCTTGCGGTACCCCACTAGTCACTGCCTGCCATTCTGAAAAATCCCCATTTACTCCTACTCTTTGCTTCCTGTCTGACAACCAGTTCTCAATCCATGTCAGCACACTATCCCCAATCCCATGTGCTTTAACTTTGCACATTAATCTCTTGTGTGGGACCTTGTCGAAAGCCTTCTGAAAGTCCAAATATACCACATCAACTGGTTCTCCCTTGTCCACTCTACTGGAAACATCCTCAAAAAATTCCAGAAGATTTGTCAAGCATGATTTCCCTTTCACAAATCCATGCTGACTTGGACCTATCATGTCACCTCTTTCCAAATGCGCTGCTATGACATCCTTAATAATTGATTCCATCATTTTACCCACTACCGATGTCAGGCTGACCGGTCTATAATTCCCTGTTTTCTCTCTCCCTCCTTTTTTAAAAAGTGGGGTTACATTGGCTACCCTCCACTCGATAGGAACTGATCCAGAATCAATGGAATGTTGGAAAATGACTGTCAATGCATCCGCTATTTCCAAGGCCACCTCCTTAAGTACTCTGGGATGCAGTCCATCAGGTCCTGGAGATTTATCGGCCTTCAATCCCATCAATTTCCCCAACACAATTTCCCAACTAATAAGGATTTACCTCAGTTCCTCCTCCTTACTAGACCCTCTGAACCCTTTTATATCCGGAAGGTTGTTTGTGTCCTCCTTAGTGAATACCGAACCAAAATACTTGTTCAATTGGTCCGCCATTTCTTTGTTCCCCGTTATGACTTCCCCTGATTCTGACTGCAGGGGACCTACATTTGTCTTTATTAACCTTTTTCTCTTTACATATCTGTAGAAACTTTTGCAATCCGTCTTAATGTTCCCTGCAAGCTTCTTCCCGTACTCCATTTTCCCTGCTCTAATCAAACCCTTTATCCTCCTCTGCTGAGTTCTAAATTTCTCCCAGTCCCCGGGTTCGCTGCTATTTCTGGCCAATTTGTATGCCACTTCCTTGACTTTAATACTATCCCTGATTTCCCTTGATAGCCACGGTTGAGCCACCTTCCCTTTTTTATTTTTACGCCAGACAGGAATGTAGAATTGTTGTAGTTCATCCATGCGGTCTCTAAATGTCTGCCATTGCCCATCCACAGTCAACCCCTTAAGTATCATTCGGCAATCTATCCTAGCCAATTCACGCCTCATACCTTCAAAGTTAGCCTTCTTTAAGTTCTGGACCATGGTCTCTGAATTAACTGTTTCATTCTCCATCCTAATGCAGAATTCCACCATATTATGGTCACTCTTCCCCAAGGGGCCTCGCACAACGAGATTGCTAATTAATCCTCTCTCATTACACAACACCCAGTCTAAGATGGCCTCCTCCCTTGTTGGTCCCTCAACATATTGGTCTCGAAAACCATCCCTTATGCACTCCAGGAAATCCTCCTCCACCGTATTGCTTCCAGTTTGGTTAGCCCAATCTATGTGCATATTAAAATCACCCATTATAACTGCTGCACTTTTGTTGCATGCACCCCTAATTTCCTGTTTGATGCCCTCCCCAACATCACTACTACTGTTTGGAAGTCTGTACACAACTTCCACTAACGTTTTTTGCCCTTTGGTGTTCTGCAGGTCTACCCATATAGATTCCACATCATCCAAGCTAATGTCCTTCCTAACTATTGCATTAATCTCCTCCTTAAGCAGCAATGCTACCCCGCCTCCTTTTCCTTTTATTCTATCCTTCCTGAATGTTGAAAGCCTCCCCAAGACTTCTTGATTCATTACTGACTGGCTTGCCCACATGTCCACTTCCATGAACTCTGGAACGCTGTTTATCTCATTCTGTGATGCAGGTAATCATACCATACACCTCATCGTGGGGCTGAGCTGCCTTTCTGACCACCTCTTCATAATCCACGCTGGGTTCATGGCCATCTGCAGGCTCTTCATCAACACAGTGAGTCATATTTCTTTTACATATTTGCTGAAGGTGGCCCTTTGCAAACATAGTCCTTAAAACGGCACCGGTGAGCCCTGTGATTCCCTCCGCAACGCCAGCATGGTGCTAACCGATTAGCCCCCGTCAGCGGACTCAGAGTTAAGGGACTTGGGGTCCTGTTCTCTCTCCCCTCTCTCTCCCCGAGGAGATTCACGTTCTACAGTCCAGCCTCTAAAAGGCGCCAGTCTGTGTACAGTACTTGCTGGGTTTGAGTCCTGAGGATGAGTCATCCGCCTAGAGCCGCAAGTCGAGGTCATGAATGCCTGGATCACAGAAATGGCCTTCTGCAGTGTGACTGTGATATCCGCAGATAGTAGCCTGTGAAGAAGGCCCTCGTGGCCGATTCCGACGACAAAGATATCCCGCAGCGCCTCAGTGAGGTGTTCGTTGAAATCACATGGTGCTGCCAGCCTCCTGAGGTCTGCAGCATATTTTGCGATTTCCTGGCCTTCAGGCCGTTGGTGGGTGTAAAACCAGTGTCTGGCTGTGAGGATGCTCTCTTTGGGCTTGAGTTGTTCTTGGATCAGCATTACAAGCTCCTCATATGTCTTGGTCGTTGTCTCCACTGGTGCCAGCAAGTCCCTGACGAGGCCATAGACGGTAGGCCCACAAATGGTTAGCAGGATAGCTCTGTGCTTATCAGCCAGTGTGGCCGGATTATCGCCTGCCAGGTCGTTTGCTGTGAAGAAATGGTCGAGCCTCTTCACAAAGGCGTCCCAATCATCACTATCAGCAAACTGCTGCAGCGTTACAAGGTTAGCCATTTTTGCGTGAAAGTCCATAATCTCGTCACCAATTGTTATGTCTTTAGATGCTCTGATAATGATTCCATGAGGCAATGTATTGCACTTGAACTATAGTGACCTTAGTCCATTTGATATAACTCCAGAGTGATCATCATACATGGTGGTCTGCCTTTTATACTAGGCCTGGCACACCTATACAGGTAACCTACAAGTCTCCCACTGCAGTGCCCTCTGGTGGCACACCTTAGTGACCATACAGCTGGTGTACAAATTTCCCATAGTCGTGCCCTCTGGTGGCACATCATATGTAATAGTCCAAGCAGTAAACATGTCTGGATACTTGGCAGTATCCATATCTGGTGACACCTCTTCTGTCACAATTTTAATAGCATTCTCCCATTAATGTGACAGGCAACACGAAAATTGTTTCAGGTCAGCTTGTAGCTCAATGCTGTGGCCACTGGGGTCCGTAGAGACTTTCCAGGGGGACCGCGGTGACGTGCAGGACGCGTTGTTGCGACGGCATGGGTCAGGTGCGCGCTGTTGGCCATTATTTTGATTTGTATCTTCAGCTCGAGCGGCACAGCCGAGAGCTCACGCACCGGGGAATTCGAGGGCAGGTCCAGGGGCCTAATGCACTCGCACAGCGAGACCCTGGTAAACGATCACTGGGCGGGCACCGAGGGCCAAGACAGCTCTGGAAACACCGGATTGGTGGGACCTCGGACTGACTGAGAATCCCGAGAGAGGAGATGATTGGCCCCAGTGAAAAGCTGGGAATGGATTCGCAGGGCCGGGGCTGGGGGCGGAGGGTGGGAAGCAGCCGCCACGTCAGACATGTCAAAGGGCCTGGAATGACCATCAAGCCATGCTTCGTTTACTGAGTACGGCAACTGGGCCCGTGACTGGACCCGGGTAGCATAGTGGTTATGTCACTGGACTAATAGTCCAGAGATGTGAGTTCAAATCCCACCACTGCAGCTGGGGGAATTAAATCCAGTTAATTAAATAAATCTGGAATTAAACAGCTACCATGAAACTACCGGATTGTCGAAAAAAACATCTGGTTCACTAATGTCCTGTCGAGAAGGAAATCTGCTGCCCTTACCTGGTCTGGCCCACAGCAATGTGGTTGATAATTAACTGCCCGAAAACTGATAAGCAAAAGTCACCACAAGGACTGCAGCGGCTCACCAGCATCTTTTCAAGGGCAATATATGGCAACCTTGCCAGCACATGAACGAATAAAAACAAGCCGTGGTCCCAGTTGCTGGCGGTATCCCGTTGGCAGAAATGCCGCACACCAGGCAGCATGTCAGCGATATTCCAGCACAGACGGATAAACAGCAGATGGGGAGGAAAAGAACGCTGAAACAATCAGCAGCTGTGCAGCGAGTAGGCGGGCGGTGAGACAGTGTCAGTGCCAACAGGAGCCGCTGAACCTAATCCTACGCCAGGAAGAGCAGGAAGCTATTGTGTTGTGAAGTAATCAACAGGCATGTTGCTGAACCTGTAAGGTTACCTTTCAGCTGAAGGGAAGATAAAAATGGTCACATCACCAATCACATCAATGTTCACTATATCAGACAGCCCTGGCCGTCACGACGCTGATAAGCTTTACATTCAGAAATGTAAAGGTGCAAGGAGTTTAGAGTCTTAGGGCTAGAAATTCATGTACTCACCGCCACTCCGTAGCGCCATGAAATGGCGATAAAATGGCGGCCGTGGCTCTTTCTCCAGCTGGTGGCAGTTCCTGTGGCAACCGCCATATTCCTCTTCCCCTTTGCGCTGCTGGTAACTGGCAGCATCCTACAAAAGAAAATGGCGGCATGGTGATGCCAATTAGAATGCAAGGCCGACTGAACATCACCAATGCGAATTTCGACCCCAGCACTGAATTCAGTGCTGGGTTGCAAGCACGCCAGGTTAACCTAGTGTGCAAGCAGGCTGACAGTGGCGATGTCTGCAGCTCTTAAAGGGACACACATCATTCAGGTAAGTTTGAACTGTTTTTTTTGTTGATTTTATTGAAGTGGTGGCTTGCTGCAATAGATGTGAAAAGTTTTTTAACTGTGTAGGACGCGCTGCTGGAAGGGCTCGGATAGTAACTGAAGGCCTTTGAGAAGACAGAACAAGCTGCGAGTACTCAGCAGGTCATGCAACATCCGTGAAGAGAAAAACTGAGTTCACGTCTCAGGTCGATGTGCTGCCTGACCAATTGAGTATTTCCAGCATTTTATGCTGTCATTTCACATTTACAGCATCCGCTTGCAGAAGGAAGAGGAAGACACAGATAAGAAAGACACAGAAGATGAGGATGCCAAAGAGGAGGAATCAGACAGAAGGATGCATCCCAGATAGACCCTTCGTGGCTGGGATATCTAAGATGGGATCCTCTGCCTGCGGTCCCACTGGCTGGGATGGCTGCCTCTTCTTGTTGACCCACTGGCAGGGCAGGCTGCATTTCTTGGGTGTGTGAAATGAGGAAGGCACAAGGGTGGAGTTGTGCTGAAGGGAAAGCAAGAGGTGCATGCCAGAAGGAGGATAACATACGAAGGTACCCGCATCTTGTATCCTTTCAGCCCCGCTGCTGGCCAAGGGCTCAAACATGCCCCTGCCAAGAATGACCTGCACCGTCTCCTCCAAGGGGGTGAGGTGAGGCTAGGAATGGGAGATGTGCCTCATCATTGGTGCAGATTGTTGGTGGGTGTGTGATTGCGGTTTGTGTTTTGAGCAGTGTGTGAGGCTAGTGGTGCAGTTGGTAGGAGATGGCTTTTGAAGATGCATTCACTGACCTTGACCAGTGGTCTGAAGTCATGAAGCTTCTTTGGGCACTGGAGCCAGGTGGTGGCAGTGACAGCCTTAGTGATGTACTCCCACATCGTTCTTTCTGGAGGGCCTCCTGGCCCCTGTGGGTAGAGGGCCACTCTTGCTGTGTTGACCCCCTGCACAAAGCTGGAGTGCTACATGTGAGACCCTCGGTGCCCTTTCCCTGGCTTGCTGAACCATTTGTGTTAGTGCTGAGGCGGTTCTCCCATTTGTTGAGGTTAGGAAGGTAATAATTCAGCTTTAACAGCTGAATAATCACATTTGGAACGTCTTTTAAATATTGAATATTTCTTAAAAGGCAGAAAGATCTGAAAAATGTATTGATTTACTGCATTTTATTTTGTATTGTTTCAATGTGCATGGCCCCTTTCAATCTCAGATCTCTTCATTGCCCACAATTCTTTGCGAGCTCCACAGCTTTGCTCACAGAGGCTGTGGGAAGCTGCAACGCCTCATGTGGACAGAAACATCGTCATGGATCCCTCCGACAACGCCACCAGGATGGCGTTGCATGGAAGGTGAGCTCTGCGCCACCTAACTCCATGCCCCCCGCACCCCCCAGCCCCAGAGCAATTTCACTCGGTTAGCATTGCGATCATTTCCAGCGGCCGTTAACTGCCGGCAACTTTGCTGGCGAACACAAATTTTTCCGCCTTATAATTTAGAAGGAGGGGTCCGTGATTACTAATCCTTTTGAAAGGGGTCCTTGAATCAAAAAAAGATTAAGAACTACTACACTGGAGAGTTATTTTCTCAACTCTGTATCTTGTCACCATGAAAAGTTTCACTGTGCAAGATGAGTAACTAGGTGAGATCTTTAGTTGTGTAAAATTGTAACTTTTTATTTATATGTTTAACTGCATAATTAATAGCCCTGAATTTGCGGTCAGCAGTGAAGCAAAGGCATTTGTTGCTGGCCACGAAGAAAGCTGTCTCGCGATCTCTGTGGTGAGAAGTTTGCCTTTTTCGATGTTCGTGATTTGAGCACTCTGTAATGGGAATTCCCCAGTGTGATCTGCTGTGACGTCAACAAGCTGTTTAAGCAACCAATCACATTGCAGAATTCTGACAGGGAACCAGGAAATGAGAACCTGCTTTTATCCTGACTTTTTAAAAACGTTACAGGGCAAAACAAAGATTGGGGCTCTCACATGGGGATTAGATAGAACCTGAAATATCATGAACAAATTTTTTTTTTAATGTTTCTTAAAAATTGTAATTGTTATCATATTGGAGAAATTTGACAGTCCAAAAATAGAAAATAGTTTTTCAGGTCCATGACATTTGTTTAACAGTCAATATGCTGTTAAAACCCTAGTTACACCTAATCCGACAAGGTTTACAAGTAATGGAGGATTTAAAAGCGATATTACTGACTTCACTGCTTACAGTGATTGCCAGCTTCAGGGGGCCGGTGGTGAGTGCGAGGGGGGGGGGGGGGGGGGGTGGTGCTGGGGGCGAGTACAACGCAGCCAGTGTCGGAGCAGTGAATGACTGACCACAACCTCAGGATATCCGCGTAGGGATGCGCAGGCGCTACATCCTGACATCCTGAAGTTGCGGTCAGTTGCTCTGTGCTCCCCCCACTCCCCAACAGCTGGCAATCTGTGTAAGCAGTGCAGTCAGTAAAACTGACAAAAACTTGGGCTTTTCCGCAGTAATATCGCTTTTAAATACCTGTACTCCATTAAGTGTAAACCTTGTCAGATTAGGTGTAACTGGGGTTTTAACAACATTTTAAGAACATAAAAAATAGAAACAGGAGTAGGCCACCTGGCTCCTCGAGCCTGTTCCATCATTTAATAAGATCGTGGCTGATCTGATCATGGATTCAGCTCCACTTCCCTGCCCGCTCCCCATAACCCTTTATTCCCTTATCGCTTAAAAATCTGTCGATCTCCGCCTTATATATATTCAATGACCCAGCCTCCACAGTTCTCTGGGGTAGAGAATTCCATAGATTTACAATCCTCTGAGAGAAGAAATTCCTCCTCATCTCAGATTTAAATGGGCAGCCCCTTGTTCTGAGACTATGTCCCCTAGTTTTAGTTTCCCCTAAAGATGGAAATATCCTCTCTGCATCCACCTTGTCAACCCGCTCATTATCTTATATGTTTCGATAAGATTAACTCTCATTCTTCTAAACTCCAATGAGTATAGGCCCAACCTACTCAACCTATCTTCATAAGTCAACCCCCTCATCTCTGGAATCAACCTAGTGAATCTTCTCTGAACAGCCTCCAATGCAAGTATATCCTTCCTTAAATACGGAGACCAAAACTGTACGCAGTACTCTAGGTGTGGTCTCACCAATACCCTGTATGGTTGTAGCAGGACTTCTCTGCTTTTATACTCTATCTCCCTTGCAATAAATGCCAACATTTCATTTGCCTTCCTGATTATTTGCTGTACCTGCAAACTAACTTTTTATGTTTCATGCACAAGGACCCCCAGGTCCCTCTGTACTGCAGCACTTGCAATTTTTCTCCATTTAAATTACAATTTGCTTTTCTGTCTTTACTGCCAAAGTGGATAACCTCACATTTTCCCACATTATATTCCATCTACCAGATTTTTGCCCACTCACTTAGCCTGTCTATATCCCTCTGCAGATGTTCTGTGTCCTCACAATTTGCTTTCCCACCCATCTTTGTGTCATCAGCAAACTTGGCTACATTACACTCGGTCCCTTCATCCAAGTCATTAATATCGATTGCAAATAGTTAAGGACGCAGCACCAATCCCTGCGGCACCCCACTAGTTACTGTTTGCCAACCTGAAAATTACCCTGTTTTCTGTTAGTTAGTCAATCATCTATCCATGCGAATATATTACCCCCAACCCTGTGAACGTTTATCTTGTGCAGTAACCTTTTATGTGAAACCTTATCAAATGCCTTCTGGAAATCCAAATACACCACATCCACTGGTTCCCCCTTATCCACCCTACTCGTTACATCCTCAAAGAACTCTAGCAAATTTGTCAAACATGATTTCCCTTTCATAAAACCATGCTGACTCTGCTTGATTGAATTATGCTTTTCCAAATATCCCGCTACTGCTTCCTTAACAATGGACTCCAGCATTTTCCCAACGACAGATGTTAGGCTAAGGTTTATAGTTTCCTGCTTTTTGTCTGCCTTCTTTTTTAAATAGGGGCGTTACATTTGCAGTTTTCCAATCTGCTGGGACCGCCCCAGAATCCAGGTAATTTTGGTAGATTACAACCAATGCATTCACTATCTCTGCAGCCACTTCTTTTAAGATTCTAGAATGTAAGCCATCAGCTCCAGGGGACTTGTCCACCTTTAGTCCCATTATTTTACTGAGTACTACTTCATTAGTGATAGTGATTGTATTAAGATCCTCCCTCCCTATAGCCCCTTGATTATCCGCTATTGGGATGTTTTAAGTGTCTTCTACTGTGAAGACCGATACAAAATATTTGTTCAACGTCTTTGCCATTTCCCCAAACTCATTATTAATTCCCCAGTCTCATCCTCTAGGGGACCAACATTTACTTTAGCCACTCTTTTCCTTTTTATGTACCTGTAGAAACTCTTATTATCTGTTTTTATATTTTGTGCTAGTTTGCTTTCATAATCTATCTTCCCTCTCTTTGGGCCCAAGTTTCAGCCTCAGTTGCTCCTGATTTTTTTGAGCAACTAGTGTAGAACGGAGTATCTTAGAAATTCAAATTCTCAGCATTTAGTTTGCTCCAGTTCTAGTCAGTTAGAACAGTTTCACTTTGGAACAGAATTTCTTTTTCAAAAGGGGGCGTGTCCGGCCACTTACGCCTGTTTACAAAGTTTCGGCAGTGAAAACTTACTCCAAACTAACTTAGAATGGAGTAAGTAAAGATTTTTGTACGCTCGAAAAAAACCTTGTCTACACTTTAGAAAATCAGGCGTAGGTTACAAATCAGGCGTAGGGCATGAGGGTGGGGGGGGGGGGGGGAGGGTTTAAAGGGAAATTTACAAACATTAAACACTTCAGTTTTACAAATAAAGAGCCATCATCAATAATAAATGATAAAAACATCAATAAATCAACCAATAAATCAATCAAAAAAAATTAATAAGAAATAATTTTTTTTTAAATCAAAAAATAAAACATTTTCTACTTACCGACTGCAGCACCGGGAGCCCTCCAACAGCGTGCTGGGATGCCCCCCCCAGTGTGTCTCTGTCTCTCTGTTTGTCTGTGTGTGTCTCTCACTCTCTGTCTGTCAGTGTCTGTATTTCTAACAGCGAGGGGAGGGGGAGGAGGGGGGTAGAGGGAGAGAGGGGGGGGCAGGGGGATGGGAGGGAGGGAGGCAGAGGGGGAGGGAGGGGAGGGGAGGGATGGGGGAGAAGGGGGAAGGGATGGGGAGAAGGGGGAGGGAAGGGGGAGAAGGGGGAGGGGGGAGAAGGGGGAGAAGAGGGAGGGGGGAGAAGGGAGAAGGGGGGAGAAGGGGGGGAGAAGGGGAGGGGGAAGAAGGGGGAGGGGGAAGAAGGGAGAGGAGGGGGGAGAAGGGGGAGGGAGGGGAGGAGGGGGAGGGGGAAGGGAGGGAGGGGGAGGGAGGGGAGGAGGGGGAGGGGGAAGGGAGGGAGGGGGAGGGAGAGGGAGAAGGGGAGGGGGGAGAAGGGGAGGGGGAGAAGGGGAAGGGGGAGGAGAAGGGAAGGGGGAAGAAGGGGAAAGGGGGGAGAAGGGGAAGGAGAGGGGGGATAGGAAAGGAGAAGGGGGGAGAAGGGGGAGGGAGGGGAGGAGGGGGAGGGGGAAGGGAGGGAGGGGTAGGGAGGGGAGGAGGGGGAGGGGGAAGGGAGGGAGGGGGAGGGAGAGGGAGAAGGGGAGGGGGGAGAAGGGGAGGGGGAGAAGGGGAAGGGGGAGGAGAAGGGAAGGGGGAAGAAGGGGAAAGGGGGGAGAAGGGGAAGGAGAGGGGGGATAGGAAAGGAGAAGGGGGAAAGGAGAAGGGGGGAAAGGAGATGAGGGGAAAGGAGAAGGGGGGAGAAGGGGGAGGGGAGGGAGAGGGGAGTGGGGGGAGAAGCGGAGGGGGGGAGAAGGGGAAGGGGGGAGGAGAAGGGGAAAGGAAGGAGAAGGGGAAGGAGAGGGGGGGGAAAGGAGAAGCGGGGAGGAAGGAGAAGGGGGGGGTAAGGAGAAGGGGGGGGGGGTAAGGAGAAAGGGGAGGGAGGCTGAACGGGCCGGGCCCGGCCGGGCCCAAGACATCGGGCAGGGCCCGTCCCCAGCACCAGATTTACAGGTAATGGTGTTGGGTCAGGTTGGGTCCGGGGTCCGGGGGGGAGCGCGGGTCGGTCCGGGTCGGTTTGGGTTGGGGGGGGGTGGGGGGGAGGGAGGGAGAGGGAGGTCAGGTCGGGTGGGGGGGGGGGGGGAAGCGCGGGTCGGGTCCAGTCCAGAGGGTCGGGTCCGGTCCGGTCCGGGGGCGGTGGGGGGGGGGGGGGCAGCAGGAGTCGGGTCGGGAGGAAGCAGGAGCTGGCCGTGGGAGGCAGCCTTATGCACGCAGCCCCAGTGAGGCTATTCGGCCAAGGCTAGGGGCTGCGTGCTTCGGGCCCTTCCCACACAGTTTTGGGCGCTTGGAGCTACTGCACTTGCGCGCCCACTGTAGCGCGCATGTGCAGAGGTCCCGGCACTGTTTTCAGCGCAGGGTCCTAGCTCCGCCCCCTACAGCTCGTGCTGCGCCGCGCCCGACTCCAGAGGACCTGCAGGGAGCCGGAGAATCTGTAAGTTTTTTTTAGGCGCACTTTGTGGCGTGAAAAACGGGCATCCAGGTCGGGGCTGCGCCGTTCTAGGCGCGGCCCGAAAGTTGGGCCCTATATCTTGTTTTTAGTCATTCTTCGCTGACTTTTAAAAGTTTCCCAATCTTCTGGATTCCCACTAGTATTAGCCACACTGTATGCCCTTGTTTTCATTTGACACCATCTCTTATTTCCTTAGTTAGCCACGGATGATTATCCCTTCTCTTACATTCTTTCCTTCTCATTGGGATATATTTTTGTTGCGAGTTATGAAATATTTCCTTAAGTATCTGCCGCTGCTCATCAACCATCCCATACTTTAATCTATATCCCAGTCCACTTTAGCCAACTCTGCCCTCATACCTTTGTAATCTCCTTTATTTTAGCTTAGGACATGGTTTTAGATCCAACTTTCTCACCCTCCAACTGAATTTGAAATTCAACCATGTTATGGTCACTCATTCCTAGAGGATGCTTTACTACAAGATCATTTATTAATCCTGTCTTATTACACGGTACCAGATCTAAGATAGCCTGCTCCTTAGTTGGTTCTGCAATGTACTGTTCTCAACGTATTGACTGCTAAACAAATGAATTTTGTTAGTTTGCCGTTAGTACCCACCGCAAATTCCGGGCCATTATTAATCTTTGTTATTTTTACTCTCTCCTGGGATAAAAGTAGCCTCTCATTTCCTGATTCCCTGTTTGTGAGAATTCTGCAATGTGATTGGCTGCTTAGTCAGCTTGTTGACATCACAGCAGATCACACTAGGTAATTATTTCTCCCCAAAATTTATTTTTGACCCTTCTCTCTAGGACCTCCAGCCAGCTGCCAATATTCTTCCATCAGCCCTTAAGACAGACATATCCTCTTTATGTTTGTTGTCTCTCGCATCCTGACTCAGCTGTGGTTCCATTCCCGATGCTGGGTCCTGCTGCCTACAGGCATCTGGCCAGTTGCCAGCAACTGCCGACCAGCCTCAGGAAGAAGAAGAGCAGGAAGGTGAAGAAGGGGATGATGACCGGATAATGCAGAAGACATGCACACTGCAACAGTATAGCGAGCTGCCAGAGCTGTGATCTGGGTGTACTATATGGCTAACCTGGATGTGAAGATCTGGGAATTTTATTCATATATTTTCATATATATATAACATCATGATAGGCAGTCCATCGGAATCGAGGAACACTTGCTTCCACTCTTAATATAAGTTCTTAGGTGGCTGTACAGTCCAATATGAGAACCACAGTCTCTGTGGGGCAGATAGTCATTGAGGGAAGGGGTGGGTGGGACTGGTTTGCCACACGCTCTTTCCGCTACCTGCGCTTGATTTCTGCACGCTCTCGGCGACGAGACTCGAGGTGCTCAGCGCCCTCCCGGATGCGCTTCCTCCACTTAGGGCGGTCTTTGGCCAGGATCTCCCAGGTGTCAGTGAGGATGTTGCACTTTATCAAGGAGACTTTGAGGGTATCCTTGTAATTTTTCCGCTGCCCACCTTTGGCTCGTTTGCCATGAAGGAGTTCCGAGTAGAGTGCTTGCTTTGGGAGTCTCGTGTCTGGCATGCGAACTATGTGACCTGCCCAGCGGAGCTGATCAAGTGTGGTCAGCGCTTCAATGCTGGGGATGTTGACCTGGTCGAGGATGCTAATGTTGGTGCTTCTGTCCTCCCAGGGGATTTGCAGGATCTTGCGGAGACATCGTTGGTGGTATTTCTCCAGCGACTTGAGGTGTCTACTGTACATGGTCCATGTTTCTGAGCCATACAGGAGAGCGTGTATTACTACAGCCCTGTAGACCATGAGCTTGGTGGCAGTTTTGAGGGCCTGGTCTTCAAACACTCATTTCCTCAGGCGGCCGAAAGCTGCACCGGCACAGTGGAGGCGGTATTGGATCTCATCGTCAATGCCTGCTCTTGTTGATGGGTGGCTCCCGAGATATGGGAAGTGGTCCTCATTGTCCAGGGCCGCGCTGTGGATTTTGATGACTGAGGGAAAGTGCTGTGCCGTAAGGACAGGCTGGTGGAGACCTTTGTCTTACTGATGTTTAGTGTAAGGCTCATGCTTTCGTACGCCTCAATAAATACGTCAACTATGTCCTGGAGCTCAGCCTCTGTATGTGCGCAGACGCAGGCGTTGTCCGCGTACTGTAGCTTGACGACAGAGGTTGGGGTGGTCTTGGACCTGGCCTGGAGATGGCATAGGTTGAACAGCTTCTCACTGGTTCTATAGTTTAGTTCCACTCCAGCGGAGAGCTTGTTGACTGTGACGTGAAGCATGGCAGTGAGGAAGATTGAGAAGAGGGTTGGGGCGATGATGCAGCCCTGTTTGATCCTGGTCCGGATGTGGATTGAGTCTGTAATGGATCCGTTGGTAAAGATCACGACCAGCATGTCGTCATGGAGCAGGTGGAGGTGAACTTTTGGAAGCATCCAAAACGGAGGAGGACGCACCATAGACCCTCGCGGTTGACATATATATACGCTAAATCATGTTTGTACTGGGCTGTATTCAGCTTCACTTGTAAAATAACAGCAATACAAATGATAACGTCATTTTTCCTATTTAATTGCTGCAATTAGAAGCTCTTTTGGTTCCAAGTGTCCTCATTGTCGCATGAACAGGAAGCAATTAAGATAAAAAAAGAACAAGTATCACTAATTTAACCTATTTGAATAATTTTGGTGCTTTTGCGATCAGGGCATTATAAAAATATACTGCATTCAGGTTCTGGAAAAGCACAGTCATCACATTCAAATCTTAGTAACTTTTAGGAAGCTGTGTAATGTTGAATTGTGCACGTCGGAAAATGCTTTGTAAAATGCATGTGAATATTCTCCAATCAAAGATGTTGGCTGGAATTTTCCCATTGCAGAGGGTGCGGGTTTGGGGGTGGGTCGGCAGTTAAAAGCGCGGAAATTGACAGTGCATCGGGAACCTGCCGTCACCATGCCGACCTCCGCATTTAACTCGGGTGCGTATCAAGGTGCACCATGGACCCGCTCGGGAGAGGTGGGCAACCTCATTGAAGTACTTAACTGCTCATTTATAGACTGACTTTTTAACCTTTGGTGTGGGCTTTAACTTGTTGCACACGGGATTCACGCACCTCGAGAACCTCGCCTGTGAAGGGGAGGCGGAAGCGCAATGGCCATTATGCGAGTTCATTAAATGACAGCTGGAAAAACACACAAATACTCACATCATACACCTGTTTCCTTCCCGAAGAGAAAAGCCCTGGCTTACACCATTTTATGCAGTTTTAGCTTTCAGGAGTTTGCAGGTCATTTCTGCAACCTAGGAAGCCACTCTCAATACATTGCATGTCACAATCACAACATTGAGCGATTGGGTCTCTGATCTGGACTTTACCTGCCATCTATTAGATCAGCATGGGTGGCGCTTTTGCTGTCTCACCTTGGACCTCAGAGTCGGACCAAGCTGAGCCTCAGCACCAATAACACCAGCCACACCAGTAGCAGCAGCTTCAACCAAAACAGCAACCTTCTCCTCAACAACCTGATGTTCCACAGGAAAGAGGGGGTCAGCACAGCGCTGCCCCGTGCCGGAGACGATACCCCACAACATAGGGTATACAGGGAGAGGACGTGACTGAACAGTGGGTGCTTCATGAGGCTTAGGCTATCACGCCAGATAGTCACAGACATTTGTAGCTTACTGGATCAAGATTTGGTGCCCAGTGGACCTAGTGGACACGCCTTACCAATGGCTATCAAAGTTACCACCGCCCTCAACTTGTTCGCCTCAGGCGCCTTCCAGGGATCTGCAGCAGACCTTTGCAGGATCTTGCAGTCGGCTGCCCACAGATGCATATCCCAGGTGGCCGATGCCATATTTCTCAAGTCAGCCTATTATGTAAACTTTGCCACTGATGAAGTCAGTGTTACTGAGCGGACGCTCATGCAGGGCATCATCGGCTGCACATATATGGCCATCAAAGCACTCCCACATCACCCAGAAGTGTTTGTGAACCACAAGGGCTTCCACTCGCTCAATGTGCAGCTCATTTGCAACCATAAAAAGATAATCATGCATGTGTGCGGCAGATTCTTTGGGAACTGTCATGACTCAAGCTGCGTCAGTCCATCCTCCCTCAGCTCTTCACACCTCCAAACAGACTTACTGGCTGTCTGCTTGGAGACAAGTGCTGTCAACTGAAGATGTGGCTGATGACACCCTTGAAGAGGTCAAGCAATGAGGCCGAGAACCGATATAATGACAGCCGCATGACCACCTTATGTGTCACAGAGCAAGCAATCAGCATGATGAAGATGCGCTTCAGATGCCTTGACATATCTGGTACGCACAGCCAGGGTCTCCAGAATCATCGTCGTATGCTGAGCGCTGTACAACACAGCGTAGCAGCGAGGATTGGAGCTGCAGAAGAAGCAAGATACAGGGCGCACAGCCTCTTCGGAGGAGCAACAGGTAGAACACAAGGAGGAGGAGGAGAGGGAACAGGTGGTACATGAGATGGAGAATTCTGAGGTGGAGATGGCACCAGCAGTGGTGCACATTGCTGCCCGGGAGGCGCAGGATGGTCTCATAATGGCCAGATTTCTTTAACTTGCACAGTGCACCCATATACCTGTCAGTTGCTGTACTAACGTCCCCCCCCCCCTCTGCCCCCCCCACCAACAACATCACAAAGCAGGCTTACAATGACCAAGCCATTCCTGCCAGACAAATCTTTGTGCCAAATTATGGAAGTGTATTTTCGACTTGATATTTTCTGTTGGAGATGCTGATGAGTTTACAGCAGTTATGGAGCAGAATTTACTATATAAACAAAATAAAATTACACTTACTGGGAGTTTTGCAAGGCTTTTAACCAATCACAACCCCTCAATTCTGCTCACCCATGATTTCCACAGAGATCTTTAATTGCAAGTGCTAGATTTGGGCTGATGTACTCAACCTTCTCAGAATCCGTGAAACATAAACACTAGGGTGGTGAAATTGCCCTGTTCTGTGTGTCCCGTAAGTGCCTCCCAGCGGAGCGAGCCTGTTTTCGCCCAGGGGATGTTACTGGCATCCGCGAAATTGTGTGGGAGTTAGCAGAGGCACTAACGCGGTAGCGCCCTGGGCCGTCTCCGTGTGCGGTGACCCCTTTCCGCCCTGCGGCAGAAATTGGGCAATGCCCACGCCAGCCTCGGGGTCGCGAACCGGGCTGACCTTCGCTCCCGGGGCAGAAGTTAAAGGAGAGGTGCGCTGCGCTGCCATTTGTTTTCTTTGGCCGATTCACCGTCAGCCCGTGCTCCATCGCTGTTGCGTGGTCCGGGCCGCGATTGTGCAGCCCGTTTGGGTGCTGAGCTGAAGAGGGTTTTGTTATGTATGCATGTTAATGTAGGTACTGCAACACTAGACCACTGAATGTACCTTCATCGTGTATACACCATACCTATACACCAGAGGGTGCTGCTGCTGGAGACCTAAGGGTCACCTGTACACTGCAGGTAACCCAGTATAAAAGGGAGCTCACCTCTTGGTGTCCTCACTCTAGGAGCTGCAATAAAGGACTAAGGTCACTACAGTTCAAGTACTATACCCTTACCTCATGGAGTCATTATTAGAGTGCTTGCATATACTACAGGTTTAAGCACAGTTTTAATGATTAGGAAACTGGAGAGTTCATATGCAGAAAGTTTCCAATTACAGCTGAACCAGGAGCAGAAACAGCACTTCAGGCTACCAGCAGATGTACATTACTATGTTACGGAATAGTATTTTCATTCCTGGTAACAGGCTGCCATCTCGCTATGGAGGAATTATGTAAAATGGGAAGGATTTTACAAAATGCTACTCTTCTTCAAAATACAGAATCATTTTCAGAGATGTCATAAAATTGTAGAGATAACTTCAAACATCTTCATTTTAATTGTTGCATCAAGTACTTCTATCCTTAAATGTGTGTAACTAATCTGCAATACAACAGTCAGCTTTCCTCAACCATTGATAATATTATATCTGAGGTTTGTAAATATAACCTGGTAACCTGGTAATTCTAGTTGGGCTGGGGTCGTAAAATGGCTAGCTGCTGATCACACTCGCTTCCTGTTGTGCTTGAAATCCCTCCACTCCTTCCCTCTCAGTGGTGTATGTTCTCGCACAGAACATGCAATATCCTCATTAGCATTACAAATCTACTACTGAATGCTGCTTAATGGGGAGCCTGCAGTTTTCCTGTTTTCACACACCGCGTGTGCCGTATACTAATGTCACCCATTTCAAATGGACATTCCGGGAACTGAAGGCTCTGTTTAGTTTTTTCCTGCTGCACCTCTAAGTTATGACGATTGCATCCATTGTTCCCCTCTCACTTCAATTCATGGAAGAGGGTGAAGAGGAAGAAAGGCAAGTCAGGTCGCACTAAAAGCATTCTGCTCATACTTTTCGATATGCCGCCATCATATTCACAGGCTCGACTCCCGAGCAGTGATAGAGGAAGACTGCTTCCACAGGCTCCGCTTTAAAAGGGAGGCAGTTACAGAGCAATGCTACCTGTTTAAGGAGCCTGCATTCAAGCCCCATCCTGATTGTTTGGCACTGCCAATGGCAGTTAGGCTGACCACAGCCCTCAATTTTTATGCCTCCAGTTTCTTCCAGGCTACAACTAGGGACATCGGCAGTATTAGCCAATTTGCTGTCCATTAATGTATCCATCAAGTGACTAATGCTTTCTTCAACCAGATCAACACTATCATTTCCATTCCCACTAAATAACAGCAGCTTGTTATGGGCTCGACTGCATAGGCGGAGTGATGCTGAAACGGATTGAAAATTGGTTGAAACAGAAGAAACAAAAGGTAGTTGTGTGTGGACCTGACTCGGCCTGGAAGGAAGTAATTAGCAGGGTGGCTCAAGCATCATTGCTCGGGACATTGTGGTTTAAACTGGGGACAACAAAATTCCAAATTTAGAGCGTACATAAATGGGATTGGGGGTAATGGTGGATAGATTGCTGATGCCATAATGAAGCAGCAGCTACTGGCCTGAAGCAGGTTTGGTTTGACTTGTGGCAGGTAGCATTTGCATAACGTAACAACAACAATATGCATTCCAAGGCACTTCACAGGAGCATTATCAAACAGCATTTGACATAAGGAGATATTAGGACAGGTGACCAAAAACTTGGTCAAAGAGGTAGGTTTTAAGGAGGGGAGAGAGATAGAGAGGTTACAGGAGGGAATTCTGGACCTTAGGGCCCAGGCAGCTGAGGGCACAGCCACCAATGGTGGAGCGATTAAAATGGGATGGCGTTAATGGCCAGAATTGGAGGAACGCAGAGTACTCGGAGGGTTGTAGGGCTGGAGGAGGTTACAGAGATAGGGAGGGGCAAGATTAATTACATTTGTGCCAAGTACATAAATACTGTGGCAACAAGAGGAAGTCAGAGGCTCGGTATTCTGTGGTGAGTGTCTAACCTGACTCCCCAAAGCCTTTCCACCATCTACAAGGCACAAGTCAGGAGTGTGATGGAATACTCTCCACTTACCTGGATGAGTGCAACTCCAACAATACTCAAGAAGCTCAACACCATACAGGACATAGCAGCCCACTTGATTGGCAGCCCATCCACCACTTTAAACATTCACTCCCTCCATCACCGACGTACCGTGGCTGCAGTGTGTACCATCTACAAGATGCATTGTAGCAACTCGCCGAGGCCTCTTCGGCAGCACCTCCCAAACCCGCAACCTCTACCACCTAGAAGGACAAGGGCAGCAGGTGCATGGGAACACCAGCACTTCCACGTTCCCCTCCAAGTCACACACCATCCTGACTTGGAAGTATATCGCCATTCCTTCATCGTCACTGAGTTAAAATCCTGGAACTCCTTCCCGACCAACACTGTGGGAGTACCTTCACCAGGCGGACTGCAGCGGTTCAAGAAGACGGCTCACCACCATCTTCTCAAGGGCAATTAGGGATGGGCAATAAAAGCTGGCCTTACCAGCGATGCCAACATCCCATGAACGAATAAAAAAAAATTCAAAGAGGCCCACCACCACCTTAGGACAACTGGAAATAAACATAAAATAAAGCCTCACCAGAATCACTGTATCCTGAGAACAAGTTTTTTTAAAGGATGCAACAGCAGTAAAGAGAACAAGAAAATAAGAAATAGGAGCAGGAGTAGGCCCTTTGACCCCTCGAGCCTGCTCCGCCATTTAATAAGATCATGGCTGATCTGATCATGGACTCAGTTCCACTTCCCTGCCCGCTCCCCATAACTTTACTCCCTTATCACTCAAAAATCTGTCTATCTCCGCCTTAAATATATTCAATGACTAGCCTTCACAGCTCTCTGGGACAGAGAATTCCATAGATTTGCAACCCACTGAGAGAAGCAATTTCTCCTCATCTCAGTTTTAAATGAGCGGCCCCTTATTCTAAGACTATGTCCTCTAGTTTTAGTTTCCCCTATGAGTGATCCTCTCTGCATCTTGTCGAGCCCCCTTATTATCTTATATGTTTCGATAAGATCCCCTCTCATTCTTCTGAATTCCAATGTGTATAGCCCAACCAACTCAACCTATCCCCATAAGTCAATCCCCTCATCTCCGGAATCAACCTAGTGAACCTTCTCTGAACAGCCTCCACTGCAAGTATATCCTTTTTTAAATACGGAGACCTCACATTTTCCAACATTATACTCCATTTGCCAAATTTTTGTACACTCACTTAGCCTGTATATATCCCTTTGCAGATTTTTTGTGTCCTCACAATTTGCGTTTCCACCCATCTTTGTATCATCAGCAAACTTGGCTACATTACACTCGGTCCCTTCATCCAAGTCATTAATATAGATTGTAAATAGTTGAGGATCTAGCAATGATCCCAGTGGCACCCCACTAGTCTCTGGTTGCCAACCGGAAAATGACCCATTTATCCCGACTCTCTGTTTTCTGTTAGTTAGCCAATCCTCTATCCATGCTAATATATTACCCCCAACCCCGTGAACTTTTATCTTGTGCAGTAACCTCTTATGTGGCACCTTATCGAATGCCTTCTGGAAATCCAAATACACCACATCCACTGGTTCCCCCTTTTCCAGCCTGCTCGTTACATCCTCAAAGAACTCCAGCAAATTTGTCAAACATGATTTCCCTTTCATAAAACCATGCTGACTCTGCTTGATTGAATCATGCTTTTCCAAATGTCCCGCTAGTGCTTCCTTAATACTGGACTCCAGCATTTTCCCAATGACAGATGTTAGGCTAACTGGTCTATAGTTTCCTGCTTTTTGTCTGCCTCCTTTTTTAAATAGGGTATTACATTTGCAGTTTTCCAATCCGCTGGGACCGCCCCAGAATCCAGGGAATTTTGGTAGATTACAATCAATGCATCCACTATCTCTGCAGCCACTTCTCTTAAGACCCAAGGATGTAAGCCATCAGGTCTGCCTTGTCTGCCTTTAGTCCCATTATTTTACTGAGTACTACTTCATTAGTGATAGTGATTGTAATAAGTTTGTCCCTCCCTATAACCCCTTGATTATCCACTATAGGGCAGTGGCAGTTCGGAGAAGCCTGAGTTCGGGAGGAGCGACCAACATCGCAAGACTGACCGGGCGCGGGGCTACAAAAGGGCGGCAGCTGTTCAGAGGAATCTGAGTTCGGGCGGAGCTATCTGTACAGCGACAGCAGTAAGAGACAAAAAGTAAAAAGAATCGAAATGTGGCGTCACAGCCAAGTAGGTAAGTGATTGGCTGGTTGATTGATAAACATTTTTCTGTTTTTTTAAAAAAAAACATTGGGCATTGGTGTAAGTTAGGAGCTGCAATTAAATAGATAAGTGATATTTATTATCTAAAGAAAACAAATTAATTCAATCAGCTGTTGCTGAGCAGTGGCTTTTTGCTAAGGTTTAGAGTTTAGTTCTACTTGATAGTTCAGAGTCTAACTAGAGGGATGGCAGCTCACACCCATGGATTGCATATCCTGTGGCATGTGGGAAGTCCTGGATGCTTCGCACAGCCTGGACGACCATGTGTGCAGGAGGTGTCTCCAGCTGCATCAACTCAAGCTCTGCGTTTTGGAGCTTGAGCGGCGGCTGGAATCACTGCAGTGCATCCATGGGACTGAGAGCTACATGGATAGCACGTTTCTAGAGGTGGTCACCCCACAGCTTAAGAGTGTGCAGGCAGAGAGAGAATGGGTGACCAGCAGACAGAAGAGGAGGTCTAGGCAGGTAGTCCATCTCGCTCTCCAACTGGTATTTTGTTCTGAGTACCGGTGAGGGCGATGGTGCCTCTGGGCAGTGCAGCCAGAGCCAAATCCACGGCACCCTGGGTATGATCTTGGGCTGTAAAGCCATTGGAACAGAACACAAAGGTCAGGAAGTGATGCTGAATTTGAACAGAGTGCTTGTCTGGCCCCACCTGAAGTACTGTGTACAATTCTGGCCATTGTATTACAGTATAAGAAAGATTTTCAGCAATTGAGAGGGTGCAGTAAAGGATAGCTAGGATTAGACACTAATGTTATGAAGAGAAGCTGCAATCTCAGTCAAGATCCTAAAGGGCATAGACAAGATAAACATCAACATATTTAACATAGTCACAGATTCTATAACAAAGGGCATAATCTCAAAATTGGAAGAGGGTGAAAAGATAGTTTAACTACTTGATTCAGAAGGTGGTGAATACATGGTCCGAACTGTCAAAGGATTCATTGGGGACTCAACAAATTCGATAGAGAATTAGGTAAGTACCTGGAGAAAAACTTGATGGAGAGTTAAATAATAAGCTAAAAAAAACCTGAAATCTGAAAGAAAAATAGAAAATGCTAGAAGCACTTAGCCGATCAGTCAGTATCTGTGGAGAGAATAGATAAGTTAACATTTCAAGTATAAAGCTTCAACATGACTGTAAAATAATATAAGTGCACAGCTTTTAAAAAGGGAAAGAATAAAGGGAAAGGGGAGGAATGGAGCTAATTCAATTGCTGAAGTGATATTAATATGTAACAATAGGATGAAGCATAATAAAGTACATTTAAGTGACACAAACATGAGAATAGCAGAAGCAATT
This sequence comes from Pristiophorus japonicus, assembly GCF_044704955.1. Lineage (NCBI taxonomy): Eukaryota > Metazoa > Chordata > Chondrichthyes > Pristiophoridae > Pristiophorus > Pristiophorus japonicus. The sequence goes on from NC_091977.1 coordinate 51,963,392, forward strand.
GGACTAAGGCAGGTCTGAAATGGAAAGAAGAAAAGCTGGCAAACACAATGCTGCAACCGGGGAAGAACTAAGTAGGCTGACACCAAAGGTGCAGTCTGCCGTTAAAAGGTGCACCACACGTTAAAAAAATCCACACACAGGCATCTTCCACCCTTCAACATATAGTTCGGGACCTGGAATATTAGGTCCTTCATTGAAACACCTGTGAACTCATCCTTTTTTGGCATGGGAGCAAGTCATCCTCGATACAAGGGATCGCCGATGATGACAATAAGTCTGCCCGACCAGCACAGTGTTCAAACAGAGGATCTCCACTCCAAGTGTTATCCCAACTCCCCCTGTGGAACCACCAATACTCCCATCCCACATGGCCAGCATATTCTGCCAGAAAGACATTCAAAGCTGAAGTTAAGGTCTTAAGTTATTAAAGTCAATCTTAAGGCCAGAAGACTGCAAGGTGCCTAATAATAAAACAAGGTGCTGTTTCTCGGGCGGCATTGAGCTTCACTGAGGCTGTGTGAGAAGGGAATAGAGATCAGATTGGAGGTGGGATGGGGAATTGAAGTGGCAAGCAACAGGGAGTTCAGGGTAGCACTTGTGGACAGAACAGAGGTGTTGGGCAAAACTGTTGCCTAACATGAGTTTGGTTTCCCCAATGCGGAAGAAACTACAGTGGCCAGATAGACTGCAATGGTTATGTTAATGGTGTCGACTTGATTCAGTGATAAAATCAGATGACTTGTGATAAATTTACAACAGCAGGACGAAAGATAAATATCCCACAACTTGAATGATTGAGTCAATATTTTTCAATTAGCAGTAGGATTCAGCTGTTTGTTTGCTGATGGAAGAGATGAGTTTCACTACTCACTGAAATGATGAAAGACTGGAGTGATTAGACTGCTGGGGTGGTCTGGGGCACCTGATACCAGCCTATCCTTTGGCAGGACCTAGGAACACTGAGAGTGGCAAGAATGCCAAGGGCAGATCCAGGGACTCAGACTTGTAAGTGTGACCATGGTGATCAACAGTCAAACGATCCTGATCCAACTCAGGAAGGAAAAAATGAAAAAAAAAATACCTTGATATTTTCAACCTACCTTCTTGGTCCATTAATCAGTGGAGGTTTGGGAGCATGGCATGGTGTCATCTTTTCCAGCTTGAGCAGTCGGGTGCCCAGCAAGCAGGAGGCATTTCAGCAATGTGGAGGGAGTCCAGGATCAGCCCTTCCCCACTCAGTTAAATAGTATTGTTGGGTCTACACCTGCTGTAAGTGCAGGCCAAGCTCTGCCTCTTCAGGAAAGCTCAGCAAAACCCAGGGCTATGTTGAAGCGGTGTAGTCCCCAGCAATCTGTGTCTTGAATAACGTTGAATCTATGTCCCTGCTCCTTTTGGTGGCTTGAGCACACTTATGGGGCAAGGGCCAGGAAAATCCCCATTACATTTTAGGCAGTTATTTATTGTGGGCTAGAAATTGTGTAGCACCCCGCTTGGGGTGGTAACTTTTGCGGGAACGCAAATGTATCACCGGATGCTATCCAATTTCAGCAGATGCAAACGTCTGGTTTAGCACTCCAGGAGGGAGGTGGAGCGCTAAATCAAGTGCTACCATTTCCCTTGGAGCACTAAACCAGGCAGGAGGGGTGGCAGGGGCAGAGCGCTGCCGGACTCACAGGCTCCTTCCATTCCTTAAAGGGAAGGGCCATTGCTGAGGACTCTGCAAGGAAATGGATAGAGTGCTCGGCGATGGCACCTGCAATCCACGACGATCTGCCACAAGCACTCTAACAGAGTGCAACGCTAATCAATTGCTGTAGAAAAATTGAAAAACGAGCATAGTGGGTTGATAAAATATTTTTCGCCTACCTCACCAGCAATCCCTTTAACTACCGCTCCCCAAGCGGCCGGTCGACCTCACACGTCTCCTGCAGCTGCCGTTGTTGACGCCCGGTGATGCTGCAGGGGGCGGAAGCGAATTTAGGATCCGGGGCGGTACCAGGGCACTGTGCACCGAATAACGTCATGAACTCCGGGGTGCAGGAGATTGTGGCATTAAGGTTTACTCTCGCCTCACCCGGTCGGAAAGCCAAAAGCGCCCCGTTATCGCCCCCCCCCGCCCCCGCCCGCCCAAAGGCGCTAACAGGAGGCGCAAAGGAGGCCAATTTCTCCCACTATATGTTTATCCAAGACCAGATTGGGGGCAGGTGAATCTCCTGCTCCTCCACAATAACTTCAGCAGAAACCCTCGCTTATGTGTGGAAGCGGGGTTTCCGCTGAACTTCCGATGGTGGAGTGGGAGAAGCCACAATTAAATTTACTCTCACATTTTAACAAATTTTACAATATCTTGAAAAGTAAAAACAAGACCATTTGTTCACTGGACTCAAAAACTTTATTCATTCAATTTGGTAATTTTTGCATGGTACATTATGCTACCATTTCAGCAATATTCTTCGGCTTCTCAAAAGTCTCCTTCAATTGTTGATCAGATTTTGCTTCTTTTTGTTGCATTAGCTCTTTGTCTCCTTTGGTCACGCCCCAGTTGTCTGATTTTGCGAGGGAGGCTGAATAGGGTCGGCCAGTTACAGGCACCAGTTTCTCCCAATACTCCTGCTGAGCTCTGGAAAACAGGGCAAAGAAAAGGTTTTATTTTGTGAGCTGCTGGGCACAATTTCTGTGAAAGTTGTTGTTGACAATTGTTTCCACTGGTTGCTGAATTGTTAGCAAGGGATATTTTGTTTTCCGCCCCTCCATAGAGGGTTGAAAGAACACTTTCAGAAGTTGCTATTGAGACAGAGGTACTTGCATTCTGCATGGGTTTCACTGGCCTGCATGGGAACTCTGGAGGGAGACCGATAGATCCCCCAGGAAAATGGCAGATCTGCTGTTTCCAGGAGTTTCCCCACTGCATTGCAAAGGTGGAACCTGCTTCCATCCCGTATGAGGCAAAAGACAGGCATTCCAAGATGCAGTGGCAGCTGGTATGTCAAGTAGGTGTAATGGCTTGTAGAAGGGCACATGTGGGCCCCTTAAGTACAGCCCAGGCAGCCAGAGAGATACGAGCCAGAAGAGCGAGTCTGGGCAGCAACCTCTCCCCACCTCTCCCCCCCCAAGAGGATGTGTGCGGAAGTTTCCGATAGGTGGGCAGCAGAGATGTGCATGAGTGGTGCTCGTGCCCATCTGGTCCATCCCCACTCTGCAAACTCCAGCAGGGGCTATCCAAGGAATTTCATGGCCGAGAGACTAATATAATACTGCACAAGGTAAAAGTTCACGGGGTTGGGGGTAATATATTAGCATGGATAGAGGATTGACTAACTAACACAAAACAGAGAGTAGGGATAAATGGTTCATTCTCTGGTTGGCAATCAGTAACTAGTGGGGTGCCACAGGGATCAGTGCTGGGACCCCAACTATTTACAATCTATATTAATAACTTGGAAGAAGGGACTGAGAGTAACGTAGCCAAGTTTGCTGATGATACAAAGATGGGAGGAAAAGCAATGTGTGAGGAGGACACAAAAAATCTGCAAAAGGACATAGACAGGCTAAGTGAGTGGGCAAAACTTTGGCAGATGGAGTATAATGTTGGAAAGTGTGAGGTCATGCACTTTGGCAGAAAAAATCAAAGAGCAAATTATTTAAATGGAGAAAGATTGCAGTACAGCAGGACCTGGGGGTACTTGTGCATGAAACACAAAAGGATAGTATGCAGGTACAGCAAGTGATCAGGAAGGCCACTGGAATCTTGGCCTTTATTGCAAAGGGAATGGAGTATAAAAGCAGGGAAGTCTTGCAACAGCTATACAGGGTATTGGTGAGGCTACATCTGGAATACTACGTGCAGTTTTGGTTTCCATATTTACGAAAGGGTATACTTGCTTTGGAAGCAGTTCAGAGAAGGTTCACGAGGTTAATTCCGGAGATGAGGTGGAATTCAGAAGAATGAGAGGTGATCTTATCGAAACGTATAAGATTATGAGGGTGCTTGACAAGGTGGATGCAAAAAGGATGTTTCCATTGATGGGGGAGACTAGAACTAGAGGGCATGGTCTTAGAATAAGGGATCACCCATTTAAAACTGAGATGAGGAGAAATTTCCTCTCTCAGAGGGTTGTAAATCTGTGGAATTCATTGCCTCAGAGCTGTGGAAGCTGGGACATTGAATAAATTTAAGATAGAAATAGACAGTTTCTTAAACGATAAGAGGATAAGGGGTTATGGGGAGCGGGCAGGGAAGTGGAGCTGAGTCCATGATCAGATCAGCCATGACCTTATTGCTTGGCAGAGCAGGCTCGAGGGGCTGTATGGCCTACTCCTGCTTCTATTTCTTATGTTCTTATAATTTAAAGGGAATTAGGTAAGCTTTTAAAAATTAGGAAAATAAAATGATACAAAGAAATGGGGTTAGAGTAGGTAACTGGCTGCCTGGGTAACAGGATCAGCCATGATTTTATTGAATGACAGAGCAGGCTTGAGGGGCAGTATGGCCTATTCCTGCTCCTAGTTCTTATGTTCTTATATAACGTCAATTGAAGAAATTATACTGGACAGACACAACTGACCTAATGGCATTCTGGGTTTTAAATTTCATACATAAATTTAGAGGCAAGGGTAGTTAAGACGCTTGCCATGTAAAAGTATATTAACATTTGTTTAAAAAGAAGTCAAAGCGTTGAAATGTATTGACTTAATCATTATAGTTGTGAATTGGATATTTATTTTCAGTCCTGCTGTTGTAAAGTTTATCACAAGTCATCTGATTTTGGCTTAGAATTTGTACCAAAGTCAGGGAAGCTGAAAAGGCTCGAATCATCGAAATTTACAGCAGAGAAGGAGGCCATTCGACCCATCGTCAGTTCCGGTTGACAAAGAGTTCGCCTGCCTAATTCCACTTTTCAGCTCTTGGTCCGTAGCCTTGTAAGTTACGACACTACAAGTGCGTATCCAAGTATTTTAAAATGTGATGAGTGTTTCTGCCTCTACCATCATCTCAGGCAGTGAGTTCTAGACCCCCACCACCCTTTGGGTGAAAAAAGTTCTCCTCAACTCCCCTCAAATCCGTCTACCAATTACTTTAAATCTAAGCCCCCCCTGGTTCTTGACCTTTCTGGTAGGGCAAATAGGTGCTTCCTATCCATTCTGTCTAGGCCACTCAATTTTATACACCTCAATCAATTCTCCCCTTAGCCACCTCCATTCCAAAGAAAATAACCCCAGTCTATCCAATCTTTCCTCATAGCTAAAATTCTCCAGCACTGGCAACATCCTCACACACCTCCTCTGTACCCTCTCTCGTGCAATCACATCTTTCCTGTAATGTGGTGACCAGATCTGTACACAGTACTCTAACTGTTGCCTAGCTAGTGTTTTTTTTACAGTTCAAGCATAACCTCCCTGCTTTTATATTCTATGCCTCGACTAATGAAGGAAAGTATCACTTAGGTCATCTCGGATCCCATGGGCTTTTACTTTCATGACCAGTCTGCCATGTGGGACTTTATCAAAAGTCTTACTAAAATCCATATACACTATATCAAACGCATTACTCTTATCAACCTCCACAAAAAATTCAATCAAGTAGTCAGACACGACCTTCCCTTAACAAATCCATGCTGACTGTCCTTGATTAATCCATGCCTTTCTAAATGCCAATTAATACTGTCCCTCAGAATTTTTTCCAACAATTTGCCCACCACCAAGGTTAGGCTGACTGACCTGTAATTACTCAGTCTATTCCTTTCTCTCTTTTTAACCAACGGTACAATGTTAGCAGTCCTCTGGCACCACACTTGTAGCCAGAGAGGATTGAAAAATGGTCACAGCCTCCCCTATTTCTCCCTTAGCTCCTCAATTCTTCAAAACTTATACTTAGTGGGGGTAATTTTGACTTCGGGTGATAGTGTAAAATAGAATAAAATGAAAATTTTTTTAATATTAAAAAAAGAGAGATGTATAACAGGCAGCCGATATCACCAGTTTTGTGCCACTGCCCAAAATCAAAATTACTCCCAATAAATTTTTGATAAGTACACAGTAAAGTTTTTAAAAATTTGTTCCTGGGATGTGGGCATTGCCGGCAAAGGATTTCAGCATGGATGGCCATTTATTGCCCATCCCTAATTGCCTTTGAGAAGATGGTGGTGAGCTACCTTCTTGAACTGCTGCAGTCTGTGTAACTAAGGTACACCCACAGTCAGGAAGATAGATCTGGCAACGAGGAAGGAATGGCGATATATTTCCAAGTCAGATGGTGTGTAACTTGGAGGGGAAAGTGCAGGTCATGGTGTTCCCATGTGCCTGCTGCCTTGTCCTTCTAGGTGGTAGAAGTCAAGAGTTTGGAAGTGCTGTCGAAGAAGCGTTGGCGAGTTGCTGCAGTGCATCTTGTAGATGGTGCACACAGCAGCCATGGTACATTGGTGATGGAGTGAACGTTTAAGGTGGTGGATGGGGTGCCAATAAAACAGACTGCACCTGGATAGTGTTGAGCTTCTTGAGTGTTGTTGGAGCTGCACTCATCCAGGCAAGTGGAGAGTATTCCATCACACTCTTGACTTGTGCCTTGTAGATGGTGATAAGCCTTTAGGAAGTCAAAAGCCAACACTCACCACAGAATACCCAGCCCCTGATGTGCTCTTGTAGCCACAGTAATTTTGTGGCTGGTCCAGTTAAGTTTCTGGTCAGTGGTGACCCACAGGATGTTGATGGTGGGCGATTCAGCGATGGTAATGCCGTTGAATGACAAGGGGCAGTGGTTATGTTATTGGTGGTTATATCATTGCCTGACATTTATGTGGCGCGAATGTTACTTGCCACTTATCAGCCCAAGTTGTCCAGGTCTTGCTGCATGAGGGCATGGACTGCTTCATTATCTGGGGAGTTGCGAATGGAAATTAACATGATACAATCATCAGCGAACATTCCCACTTCTGACAGGATGGTGGGAAGGTCATTGATGAAGCAGCTGAAGATGGTTGGGCCTAGGACATTGCCCTCAGGAACTCCTGCAGCGATGTCCTGGGGCTGAGATGATTGACCTCCAACAACCACAACCATCTTTGCTTATGTTAGGTATGACTCCAGCCAGTGGAGAATATTCCCCTTGATTCCCATTGACTTCAATTTTACTTGGGCTCCTTGATGCCACACTCGATCAAATGTGGCCTTGATGTCAAGAGCAGTCACTCTCACCTCACCTCTGGAATTCAGCTCTTTTGTCCATGTTTGGACCAAAGCTGTACTGAGGTTGGGAGTTGAGTGGTCGTGGCAGAACCCAAACTGAGCAGCAGTGGGCAGGTTATTGGTGAGTAAGTGCCGTTTGATGGCACTGTCGACGACACCTTCCATCACTTTGCTGATGATTGAGAGTAGACTGATGGGGCAGTAATTGGCCGGATGGAATTTGTCTTGCTTTGTGGACAAGACATACCTGGGCAGTTTTCCACATTGGTTGAGGCACTGGCTAGTTCTGGAGCACAAGTCTTCAGCACAACAGCCAGGATGTTGTTGGGGCACTTAGCCTTTGCTGTATCCAGTGCGTTCAGCTGTTTCTTGATATCATGTAGAGTGAATTGAATTGGCTGAAGACTGGCTTCTGTGATTTTAGGGACATCAGGAGGAGGCTAATATGGATCATGCACTCAGCACTTCTGGCTGATGATTCAGCCTTGTATTTTGCACTTGCGTGCTGGGCACTGCCATCATTGAGAATGGGGCTATTCGCACCCCATCCAACACCTTAAACATTTACTCCCTTCATCACCGACATACCATGGCTGCAGTGTGAACCATCTACAAGATGCACAGCAGCAACTCACCAAGGCCTCTTCGGCAGTACCTCCCAAACCTGTGACCTCTACCACCTAGAAGGACGAAGGCAGCAGGCACATGGGAACAGCACCTCCAAGTTCCCCTCCAAGTCACACACCATCCTGACTTGGAAGTATCGTTCTGTTCCTTCATCATTGCTGGGTCAAAATCTTGGAACTCCCTCCCTAACAGCACTGTGGGAGAACCTTCACCACACGGACTGCAGCGGTTCAAGAAGGAGGCTCACCACCATCTTCTCAAGGGCAATTAGGGATGGGCAATAAATGCTGGGCAATGAATGGTGGTGGACCATTGAACAACTAACGGGAGGAGAAGGATCCAGGAATACCTCCATCCTCAATGATGGCGGAGCCCAGCACATAAGTGCAAAAGACAAGGCTGAAACACTAACAATCTTCAGCCAGAACTGCCATGTGGATGATCCATATTAGCCTCTTCCTGAAGTTCCCACCATCACAAAAGGCAGTCTTCAGCCAGTTCGATTCACTCTACGTGATATCAAGAAAAAGCTGAGCGCATTGGATATGGCAAAGGCTATGGGTCCCGACAACATTCTGACTGTTGTGCTTAAGACTTATGCTCCAGAACTAACTGTACATCTAGCCAAGCTGTTCCAGTGCAACTACAACACTGGGATCTATCCAACAATGTGGAAAATGTACCGGACAAGTATGTCCTGTCCACAAAAAGCAGGACAAATCCAATCATGCCAATTACTGCCCCATCAGTCTGCTCTCAATCATCAGCAAAAAGTAATGGAAGGTATCGTCAACAGTGCTATCAAGTGGCACTTACCAATAACCTGCTCACCGAAGCACCAATTGGCTCCAAAACTTCATTACAGCCTTGGTCCAAACATGGACAAAAGAGCTGAATTCCAGTGGTGAGACGAGATTGATTACCCTTGAGATCAAGGCAGCATTTGACCGAGTGTGGCACCAAGGAGCCCTAGTAAAACTGAAGTCAATGTGAATTGGGGAAAAATCTCCACTGGCTGGAGTCATACCTAGCACAAAGGAAGATGGTTGTGGTGGTTGTGGAGCTCAATCATTACAGCCTCACACATCACTGCAGGAGTTCCTCAGGGCAGTGTCCTAGGCCCAACCATCTTCAGCTGTTTTATCAATGGCCTTCCCTCCATCATAAGGTCAGAAATGGGGATGTTTGCTGATGACTGCAGTGTTCAGTGCCATTTGTAACTCCTCAGATTATGGAGTAGTCCATGCCCGCATGCAGCAAGATCTGGATAACATTCAGGCTTGGGCTGATAAGTGGCAAGTAACATTCATACCGCACAAGTGCCAGGCAATGACTATCTCCAACAAGAGAGAGTCTAATCACCTCCCCTTGACATTCAACGGCATTACCATCGTCAAATCCCCCACCATCCTGGGGGTCACCATTGACCAGTACCTTAACGGGACCAGCCACATAAATAATGTGGCAACAAGAGTAGGTCAGAGGCAGGGTATTCTGCGGCAGGTGGCTCACCTCCTGACTCCCCAAAGCCTTTCCAACACCTACAAGGCACAAGTCAGGAGTGAGATTGAATACGCTCCATTTGCCTGGATGAGTGCAGCTCCAACAACACTCAAGAAGCTCAACACCATCCAGGACAAAGCAGCCCGCTTGATTCGCACCCCATCCAACACCTTAAACATTTACTCCCTTCATCACCGACATACCGTGGCTGCAGTGTGTACCATCTACAAGATGCACAGCAGCAACTCACCAAGGCCTCTTCGGCAGTACCTCCCAAACCTGTGACCTCTACCACCTAGAAGGACGAAGGCAGCAGGCACATGGGAACAGCACCTCCAAGTTCCCCTCCAAGTCACACACCATCCTGACTTGGAAGTATCGTTCTGTTCCTTCATCATTGCTGGGTCAAAATCTTGGAACTCCCTCCCTAACAGCACTGTGGGAGAACCTTCACCACACGGACTGCAGCGGTTCAAGAAGGAGGCTCACCACCATCTTCTCAAGGGCAATTAGGGATGGGCAATAAATGCTGGCCTTGCCAGCGACGCCAACATCCCAGGAACAAATTTTTTTTAAATCTACTAGAACTCTTAATTGAGTATTTTTTGCACTTGGTACAAGGTATTGAGCTGAAAAGTAATTGTACATCAACAACTTGTATTTATATAGCACCTTTAATGTAGTAAACCATTCCAAGGCACTTCGCAGGAGTATTACAAGACTAAAATTTGACACCGAGCCACATAAGGAGAAATGAGGGCAGATGACCAAAACCTTGGTCAAAGGGGTAGGTTTTAAGGAGCATTTTAAAAGGAGGAAAGCGAGGGAGAGAGGCGAAAAGGTTTAGGGAGGGAATTCCAGAAGTTAGTGCCAAGACAGCTGAAGGCACGGCCACCAATGGTTGACCTAAGCCATTGTCTTTGGTCCCCATCACAAGCTCCGTTACCTATCCACAGACTCCACTCCTGTCTGGAGCAAAAATAAAACAGCGAGGTGGCTCAACCGTGGCTAACAAAGGAAATTCAAGGAAGAGGCATACAAATTGGCCAGAAAAAGTAGCAAACCTGATGCCTGGGAGAATTTTGTAATACAGCAGAGGAGGACAAAGGGTTTAATTAGGAGGGGGAAAATAGAGTATGAGAGGAAGCTTGCTGGGAACATAAAAACTGACTGCAAAAGCTTCTATAGATATGCAAAGAGAAAAAGATTAGTGAAAACAAATGTAGGTCCCTTGTAGTCAGATTCAGGTGAATTTATAATGGGGAACAAAGAAATGGCGGACCAGTTAAACAAGTACTTTGGTTCTGTCTTCACGAAGGAAGACACAAATAACCTTCCGGAAATACTAGGGGACCGAGGGTCTAGTGAGAAGGAGGAACTGAAGGGTATCTTTATAAAGCGGGAAATTGTGTTAGGGAAATTAATGGGATTGAAGGCCGATAAATCCCCGGGGCCTGGTAGTCTGCATCCCAGAGTAATTAAGGAAGTAGCCCTAGAAATAGTGGATGTATTGGTGATCATTTTCCAACAGTCTATCGACACTGGATCAGTTCCTATGGACTGGAGGGTAGCTAATGTAACACCACTGTTTAAGAAAGAAGGGAGAGAGAAAATGGGTAATTTTAGACCGGTTAGCCTGACATCAGTAGTGGGGAAAACGTTGGAATCAATTATTAAAGATGAAATAGCAGCACATTTGGAAGGCAGTGACAGGATCGGTCCAAGTCAGCATGGATTTATGAAAGGGAAATCCTGCTTGACAAATCTTCTTGAATTTTTTGAGGATGTAACTGGTAGAGTGGACAAGGGAGAACCAGTGGATGTGGTGTATTTGGACTTTCAAAAGGCTTTTGACAAGATGCCACACAAGAGATTGGTGTGCAAAATTAAAGCACATGGTATTGGGGGTAATGTACTGACGTGGATAGAGAACTGGTTGGCAGACAGGAAGCAGAGAGTCGGGATGAATGGGTCCTTTTCAGAATGGCAGGCAGTGACTAGTGGGGTACCGCAGGGCTCAGTGCTGGGACCCCAGCTATTTACAATATACATTAATGATTTGGATGAGGGAATTGAGTGAAATATCTCCAAGTTTGCAGATGACACTAAGCTGGGTGGCAGTGTGAGCAGTGAGGAGGACGCTAAAGGGCTGCAGGGTGACTTGGACAGGTTAGGTGAGTGGGAAAACACGTGGCAGGTGCAGTATAATGTGGATAAATGTGAGGTTATCCACTTTGGTGGCAAAAACACGAAGGCAGAATATTATCTGAATGGCGGCAGATTAGGAAAAAGGGGAGGTGCAGCGAGACCTGGATGTCATGGTACATCAGTCATTGAAAGTTGGCATGCAGGTTCAGCAGGCGGTGAAGAAGGCAAATGATATGTTGGCCTTCATAGCTAGAGGATTTGAGTATAGGAGCAGGGTGATCTTACTGCAGTTGTATAGGGCCTGAGTGAGGCCTCACCTGGAATATTATGTTCAATCCTAATCTGAGGAAGGACGTTCTTGCTATTGAGGGAGTGCAGCGAAGGTTTACCAGATTGATTCCCGGGATGGCAGAACTGACATATGAGGAGAGACTGGATCGACTGGGCCTGTATTCACTGGAGTTTAGAAGGATGAGAGGGGATCTCATAGAAACATATAAAATTCTGACGGGACTGGACAGGTTAGATGCAGGAAGAATGTTCCCGATGTTGGGGAAGTCCAGAACCAGGAGACATAGTCGAAGGATAAGGGGTAGGCCATTTAGGACTGAGATGAAGAGAAACATCTTCACTCAAAGAGTTGTTAACCTGTGGAACTCCCTACCGCAGAGAGTTGTTGATGCCAGTTCATTGGACATATTCAAGAGGGAGTTAGATATGACCCTTACGGCTAAAGGGATCTAGGGATATGGAGAGAAAGCAGGAAAGGGGTACTGAGGTGAATGATCAGCCATGATCTTATTGAATGGTGGTGCAGGCTCGAAGGGCCGAATGGCCTACTTCTGCACCTATATTCTATGTTTCTATGTTTCTAAGTTTCTCTCCCTAGCATCTGTCTGAAGCTGAACCAGACTGTTCGCAACCTTGGTGTCATATTTGACCCTGAAATTAACTTCAGACCACACATCTGTGGCATAACTAAAACCACTTATTTCCACATAAAATCATAGAAATTTATAGCACGGAAGGAGGCCATTTTGGCTCATCATGTCAACGCCAGTTGACAAAGAGCCTAATCCCACTTTCCAGCTCTTGGTCCATAGCTTGTAGATTACAGCACTTCAAGTGCACATCCAAGTACTTTTTAAGGGGTCAAGTTTCGGCCTGAGTTGCTCCTATTTTTTTGGAGCAACTGGTTTAGAATGGAGTATCTTAGAAATTGCAATTCTTGGCATTTAGTTTGCTCTAGTTCTAGTCAGTTAGAACAGTTTCATTTTGGAACAGAATTTTTTTTCACAAGGGGGCGTGTCCGGCCACTTACGCCTGTTTTGAAAGTTTATGCAGTGAAAACTTACTCCAAACTAACTTAGAATGGAGTAAGTGTAGATTTTTGTACGCTCAGAAAAACCTTGCCTACACTTTAGAAATCAGGCGTAGGTTACAAATCAGGCACAGGGAACAGTTGGGGTGGGGGGGGGGGCGAAGGGGAGTAATTAAATTCTACAAGCATTCAACAGTTTTACTTATACAAATAAAGAGCCATCCTGAATAAAAAATTATAAACAAAGCAAATACAAAATATTGAATATTCCTACCTGTGTGAAGCAGCAGCAGCCTTTGAGCTGCGGTGCTTCAGGCAGGCCTTCCTTCCATGTAGGGGACGGGGCGGCGTCAGTGGCTCGACGGCAGCTGAAGAAACAGGAAGCAGCCTTCGCGCTGCAAGGGAGGCTGAGGCCATTCGGCCAGGGGATAGGGTAGGCATGCAAAGCCAGCCAGGGAGAGGCAGCCAGCTAGCCAGTTTGAAACTTAAATTTGTAATTGCAGTATGGGTGCTGCATTGTCAACACCACGGATTATGCAATGATTCGCCAGCAATTCACTGCATAGGAGAGAATTGATTAGAGCTCACCGCACCAGGAACGTCATAGCCCGCAGGTTGATGGGCAGGAGACCTTACCCACGTCGGCAATATCGAGCCAGGCGCTCGTACCTGGACATGAGCGAGGCTGATTGTGTCAAAAGGCTGCGTTTCCACAGAGAAGTTGTCGTTGAGATCTGTGATATGCTGAGAGCAGATTTGCAGCCCTGAAGCAGAACGCCAACTGCCTTGTCTGTTGAAGTGAAGGTAACAGCTGCAGTTGCCTTCTATGCCTCGGGATCGTTTCAGGCTACAACTGGAGATGTGTGCGCCATCTCTCAATGTGCAATACATGCCTGCGTTTACCAAGTCACGGCTGCACTGTATGCGCAGAGGAATGACTTCATCAATTTCCCAATGACCGCACAAGCGATCCATAAGAGGGCTGTGGGCTTCTTCAGGATTGCTGGCTTCCCAAAGATACAGGGCTGCATTGATTGTACCCACCTAGCCTTGCGAACACCTGTGGAGGATTCCGAGTATTACAGGAATAGAAAAGGTTTCCACTCCATCAATGTGCAGCTCGTTTGTGACGACAAGCAGAGCATCATGTCAGTCGATGCGAGATACCCTGGCAGCACCTAGAAGGGCAAGTTTCATCCTACGCGACAGCGTTATGTCTGACATGTTTGAGCAGCAGCCAGAAGGGCAGAGCTGGCTAATGGGAGACAAAGGGTACGGCCTGACCACCTGGCTCATGACGCCCCTACGCATGACACGGACAGAAGCTGACCGTCAATACAACATGGCGCACATTGCGGCGCGCAGCATCATTGAGAGGACCATTGGCATATTGAAACAATGTTTCCAATGTCGGGACCATTCCGGAGGCCACTTGCAAATACTCTCCTCAGATTGTCAGTCACTTCACTGTTGTGTGCTGCATGCTCCATAACTTAGCCATCATGAGGCAGCAGGAGCTGGTAGTGGAACCAGAAGACCTACATGAGGGGCCAGTGCCTGATGATAGTAATTTGGAAGAGCAGGATAAGGATGATGATGATGATCAGGAAAGCATGCAAGTGACTGATGCCGGAGCACGAGGTCAGTGGAGGGCAGTCCATCGTGCTCCTTTAACAATTGCTCGAGCCCTGCACCAGCAGCTCCTCCGTGAACGCTTCAATTACTGATGCCTGAGGGCTCTGCAACCACTGTTGCACATGGACATGTTTATTCTTTGGAGTTGTTCCTACGTTGTGTTGTGTTAATGGAACATGATTCAGTTTTAATGAAAAAATATTTTATTGAAAAGTTAACGTCACTGTAATAAAATATTTGTTGTGTCAAACTTTACTTTTTAATATGCCTCTTGAAGATCACATAAAAACTTTAAGATCACTTATAAACTTGTAAAGTTACAAAACAATCCCAATGTGAAAAATCTTACACTATTAAGATCACTTAAACTTCAAGATCACTTTTTAGGTGCAAAATTAAATAAGTTACAAAAATTGAGAGCGTTTACACTGTAAGATCACTTAAAAACCCTAAGATCACTTATAAGTTGTAAAGTTACAAAAGTTACAAAACAATTTCAAATTGAAAAATCTTACACTCTCTTAAGATCACTTAAACTTCAGGATCACTTTTTAGGTGCAAAATTAAATAAGACACAAAATGTGAGAGCATTTACAATATAAGATCACTTAAAAACCCTAAGATCACTTATAAGTTGTAAAGTTACAAAACTTACAAAACAATTTCAATTTGAAAAACGCTACTACAGCTACATCAAGAATGAACAAAAGCAGCAAAGAAAGGCTGCAACCATCTCTCATCCATATCTCAGTGAATGTTCACTTCTTCATGGGGGTGTCATTTGATTGGCCGGGCTGTGTGCCCTTACTGCAGCAGCTACCTCCATGAGGACCTGTGCCGTCACTTGTATGCCCTCCCTGACGGCCTGTGCCGTAGATTGCACTCCCTCGGACATTCCCTCCCTAAGTTCCCGTGTCATTACTGCTAATTCTCCCGTCAGGACCGTCAGCTCTTCACCCACTGCACTGACACTACCGATGAGTGATCGGGTAAGCTCATTGGTCTCCATACCCAATGCCACAACCTGAGCTGCATCTGTTGCACGCTGCATTTCAGGAGAGCGTGTCTCCCGTCTCCTTCTCCTCTGCCTGGGTCTGCCTCGCGGCACCACTACACTGGAAGGCGCGGGCTGGTACGGTGGGACGCTCGGTGTTCCAGACGGCACCACTACACAGGGAGGCGCGGGCAGGGACGGTGGGATGCTCGGTGTTCCAGACGGCAG
This sequence comes from Pristiophorus japonicus, assembly GCF_044704955.1. NCBI lineage: Eukaryota > Metazoa > Chordata > Chondrichthyes > Pristiophoridae > Pristiophorus > Pristiophorus japonicus. The sequence goes on from NC_091977.1 coordinate 51,979,030, forward strand.
TACTAGAGAGAGAGGTGCTGGCTGGGACGGTGGGACGCTCTGTGTTCCAGACGGCAGTACTAGAGAGAGAGGCACGGGCTGGGACGGTGGGATGCTCTGTGTTCCAGACGGCAGTACTAGAGAGAGAGGCACGGGCTGGGACGGTGGGATGCTCTGTGTTCCAGACGGCAGTAATAGAGAGAGAGGCACGGGCTGGGACGGTGGGACGTTCTGTGTTCCAGACGGCAGCACTAGAGAGCAAGGCACGATCTGGGAAGGTGGGGCGCTCGAAGTTCCAGACGGCAGCACTCGAGTGCGAGCCGTGGGTTGGGATGGTGGGTGAATGGGTGTAAACTGCTCCATGATATCACCAGCACCACTGGGACCCGCAACATCGGAATCAAAACCATGGAAGGTGGAACCAGAACCTATGCGAGTGGGAGGCGCAGGCTCGGACGGTGGTGCACTGACTGTAAACTGCTGCATTACACCAGCAGCACCACTGGGACCCGCAGCATCAGAATCAAAACCATGGAAGGTGGAACCAGAACCTATGCAAGGGGTTGAAACTCTGATGCCCCTTAATGTGGGCTCATAAACATTAATTTGGAAGGTCTCCCCTATAGACATTTCAGTCGTCGCCGCCATCATCCAGTCTGGATCGTCCGCATCTGGTTGTACTGGTTCTTGTTCTGTATCTTCAGGATCTTCAGGGTTGGCAGCATCATCATCATCATCATCATCATGTTCTGCAAAATATATCAGAACAGTCAAATGTTTAACAGCAAGGGAGGGGGCAGAATGGGTGGCATGAGTACTCTCACACATAGCAGGCCAGGCAGCAGGTTGATTTGAAGGGCCACGATGTATTTTCAGGACTTACCCTCTTCCTCGCGTGCGGGCCCAGCTTGTGCTGTACTGATTGCTTTTCTCCATGTACAACTCATCATAGCAGCTACCCTCTGTTCCAAGAGTGTCAGTGGATGCAGGTTGGGTGTGCCTCCTCCTGTTCGAGTTGCTTCCCTTTTGTTGTGGGCCAATTTCTTCTGCAAAGAGTAAAATATAACTTTTTACAGAGTGCGTCTTTCTGCAGGGTGGGATACAGATAGTCACATTACAATTATGATTACATTAAAAAATGAAAACATTACTTACACTAACTACTTGACCAAGGTCGTGCCATTTCTTTTTACATTGGCTTCCAGATCTCATGGTATGCACCACTGCGCAGTAATCTTCTGCAACTTGGTTCTAGCGTTTCTTCATTTCTTTAGGTGGCACTTTTATGCGACCTCTGTTACTGGTATCCAGCTCCTGCCATCTCTGCTTAATGATGTTTACTAATATCTCCACTTCCTCATGCAAGAAATTCTTTATTCTTGGTGGACGTTGTTCCATTGCTGTATTGAATTGACACTCTGATTTTTTAAAACACACAGTCCTTAATTTGCATGCACCTATGCAGCACCTGTTCTGGAAGTTTAGCAGCGAAAAGCAGCACTCACTGATTTCAGCAGGTGATTTCTTCAACAGTGTTGCTAAAAGCACTTCTTCAGACACCAAAAAATCACCAAAATTCAATCCCAAGCCTTTCCAGAAGTCCATGAGACAAATCACCACTTTTCTTCAAGTTCCTTTAAAAATGGCCGAGTGCCAATGTTTATGGCCTACTGTGTGTGTGCGCGCACTCCAATGCTCACGTGCAGGGCTGCCGGCACGACTTTCTCCCAGTTAACTTAGCCCCGCTCCCCTGCACTTGCAGAATCGGCGCGACTCTATGGCTCCGCCCCCCCGCTGATGTCTGCGCGCCACGCCGAGCTCCGAGGGACCTGCAGGGAGCCCGAGAATTGCAAGGTACATTTTTGTCGTGCTTTTAGGCACGAAAAACGGGCGTCCATGTCGGGGCTGCGCCGTTCTAGGCGCGGCCCGAAACTTGACCCCTAAATGTGGTGAGGGTTTCTGCCTCTACTACCCTTTCAGGCAATGGGTTCCAGACCCCTCCACCCTCCGGGAGAAAAAAATTCCCCTCAAATCCCCTCTAAACTACCAATTACTTTAAATCTATGCTCCCTGGTTGTTGACCCCTCTACTAAGGAAAATAGGTCCTTCCTATCCACTCTAGGTCCCTCATAATTGTATACACCTCAATCAGGCCTCCCCTCAGCCTCCTCTGTTCCAAAGAAAACAAACCCAGCCTATCCAATCTTTCCTCATAGCTTAAATTCTCCAGTCTCGGCAACATTCTTGTAAATCTCCTATGTCCACTCTCTGGTGCAATTAGATCTTTCCTGTAATGTGGTGACCAGAACTGCACGCAGTTAAAAAGTAGGACCTCAAAAGGTAGTAATCTCCGAATTACTTCCAGTGCCACGAGGTGAGTACAGAAATAGGAAGATAGAGCAGATGAATGTGTGGCTGGAGAGATAGTGCAGGAGGGAGGGCTTTAGATTCCTGAGGCATTGGGACCATTTCTGGGGGAGGTGGGACCTGTACAAGCCGGACGGTGGGGCCAGGGCGGGGGGGGTGGCGGTTTTCTAGTGCTGTTGGGGAGGGTTTAAACTAGCTTGGCAGCAGAATGGGAATCTGAAAATAGATTCAGTAGGGAGGAGAGTAAAGCTGGAATTAGAAAGCAAAAATGTAGAGTTTGAAGGACAGAGAAAACAAGCAGGAAAAAATAGGGAAAAAATAACAAATTTCAAAACTCATTGTCTAAATGCACGTAGCATTCGTAACAAAATAGATGAGTTGATGGCACAAATGGGTATGATCTGATAGCCATTACAGAGACGTGGTTGCAAGGTGACCAGGACTGGGAACTAAATATTCAGGGGTATTTCACAATTCGGAAGGACAGACAGAAAGGAAAAGAAGATGGGATAACACTGTTAATAAAGGATGGGATCTGTGCGTTAGTGAGAAACGATATTGGCTCTGAGGATCAAGATGTTGAATCAGTTTGGGTGGAGATAAGGAATAATAAAGGGAAAAAGTCGCTGGTGGGCATGGTCTATAGGCCCCCTAACAATAGCTACACTGTTGGACTGAGTATAAATCAAAAAATAATGGAGGCTTGTAATAAAGAAACGGCAATAATCATGGATGATTTTAACCTTCATATTGATTGGACAAAGCAAATTGGCCATGGTAGCCTTGAGGATGAGTTGATAGAGTATATCTGGGATAGTTTCCTTGAACAGTACATTGTGGAACCAACCAGGGAGCAGGCTATCTTAGATATGGTGCTGTGTAATGAGGCAGGATTAATAAATTATCTCATAGTAAAAGATCCTCTCGGAATGAGTGACCATAATACGGTTGAATTTCAAATTAAGTTGGAGGGTGAGAAAGTAGGTTCTCAAACCAGGGTCCTAAGCTTAAATAAAGGAGACTACAAAGGTATGAAGGCAGAGTTGGCTAAAGTGGACTGGGAAAATAGACTAAAGGATGGGACAGTTGATGAGCAATGGCAATCATTGCAAGGGAGATATTTCATAACTCGCAACAAAAATATATCCCAATGAGAAGGAAACACTTTAATAAGGGATAACCATCCGTGGCTAACTAAGGAAATAAAGGATGGTATAAAATTGAAAACAAAGGCATACAATGTGGCCAAGACTAGTGGGAGGCTAGAGAATTGGGAATTTTTTTTAAGCCAGCAGAGAACGACTAAAAAAAATGATTAAGAGAGGGAAGATAGATTATGAAAATAAACTGGCATGAAATATAAAAACAGCTAGTAAGAGTTTCTACAGGTACGTATATAGGTAAAGAGTGGCTAACGTAAATGTTGGTCCCCTGGAGGATGAGACTGGGGAATTAATAATGGAGCACAGGGAAATGGCAGAGACGTTGAATAAATATTTTGTATCGGTCTTCACGGTATAAGACACTAAAAACATCCCAATAGCGGATAATCAAGGCGCTATAGGTAGGGCGGAACTTAATACAATCACTAACATTAATGAAGCAGTAGTAGGTGAAATAATGGGACTAAAGGCGGACAAGTCCCGTGGACCTGATGTCTTAAATCCTCGAATCTTAAGAGAAATGGGTGCAGAGATAGTGGATACATTGGTTGTAATCTACCAAAATTCCCTGGATTCTGGGGTGGTCCCAGCAGATTGGAAAACTGCAAATATAATGCCCCTATTTAAAAAAGAATTCAGACAAAAAGCAGGAAACTATAGACCTGTTAGCCTAACATCTGTAGTTGGGAAAATGCTGGAGTCCATTATTACGGAAGCAGCAGCAGGACATTTGGAAAAGCATGATTCAATCAAGCAGAGTCAGCATGGTTTTATGAAAGGGAAATCATGTTTGACAAATTTGCTGGAGTTCTTTGAGGATGTAACGAGCAGGATGGATGATGGGGAACCAGTGGACATGTGGTGTATTTGGATTTCCAGAAGGCATTCACTAAGGTGCCACATAAGAGGTTACTGCACAAGATAATTGCTCACGGGGTTGGGTTAAGAGTGACCATAATATGGTAGAATTCTTTATTAAGATGGAGAGTGACAGTGTTAATTTATAGACTAGGGACCTAAACTTAAGGAAAGGTATCTTCGATATTATGAAACGTGAATTGGCTAGGATAGACTGGCAAATGATACTTAAAGGGTTGACAGTGGATAGGCAATGGCAGACATTTATAGATCATATAGAAACATAGAAACATAGAAAATAGGTGCAGGAGTAGGCCATTCGGCCCTTCAAGCCTGCACCACCATTCAATAAGATCATGGCTGATCATTCCCTCAGGACTCCTTTCGTGCTTTCTCTCCATACCCCTTGACCCCCTTAGCTGTAAGGGCCATATTTAACTCCCTCTTGAATATATCCAATGAACTGGCATAAACACTGCAGCAGGGAATTCCACCGGTTAACAACTCTCTGAGTGAAGAACTTTCTCCTCATCTCAGTCCTAAATGGCTTACCCCTTATCCTAAGACAGTGTACCCTGGTTCTGGACTTCCCCAACATCGGGAACAATCTACCTGCATCTAACCTGTCCTGTCTCGTCAGAGTCTTGTATGTTTCTATGAGATCCCCCTCATCCTTCTAAACTCCAATGTATGAAAGCCCAGTTGATCCAGTCTCTCCTCATATGTCAGTCCAGCCATCCCAGGAATCAGTCTGGTGAACCTTCGCTGCACTCTCTCAATATCAAGAACGTCCTTCCTCAGATTAGGAAACCAAAACTGAACACAATATTCCAGGTGAGGCCTCACCAAGACCCTGTACAACTGCAGTAAGACCTCCCTGCTCCTATACTCAAATCCCCTAGCTATGAAGGCCAACATACCATTTGCCTTCTTCACCGCCTGCTGTACCTGTATGCCAACTTTCAATGACTGATGAGCCATGACACCCAGGTCTCGTTGCACCTCCCCTTTTCCTAATCTGCCACCATTCAGATAATATTCTGTCTTTGCATTTTTGCCACCAAAGTAGATAACCTGACATTTATCCACATGGATGAACTTCAACAATTGTATATCCCTGTCTGGAGAAAAAATAAAACGGGGAAGGTAGCTCAACCGTGGCTAATAAGGGAAATTAGGGAGAGTGTTAAATCCAAGGAAGAGGCATATAAATTGGCCAGAAAAAGCAGCAAACCTGAAGACTGGAAGAAATTTAGAATTCAGCAGAGGAGGACAAATGATCTTATTAGGAGGGGGAAAATAGAGTATGAGAGGAAGCTACAGGGAACATAAAAGCTGACTGCAAAAGCTTCTATAGATATGTGAAGAGAAAAAGATTAGTGAAGACCAACGTAGGTCCTTTGCAGTCAGAATCAGGTGAATTTATAATGGGGAACAAAGAAATGGCAGACCAATTCAAATCACAGATCGATAGATTTTTAACCAATAAGGGAATTAAGGGTTATGGGGAGTGGGCAGGTAAGTGGAGCTGAGTCCATGGCCAGATCAGCCATGATCTTTTTGAATGGCGGAGCAGGCTCGAGGGGCTAGATGGCCTACTCCTGTTCCTAATTCTTATGTTCTTATGTTCTAATTGAACAAATACTTTGGATCTGTCTTCACTAAGGAAGACATAAATAACCTTTTGGAAATACTAGGGGTTCGAGGGTCTAGCAAAAAGGAGGAACTGAAGGAAATCCTTATTAGTCAGGAAATTGTGTTAGGAAAATTGATGGGATTGAAGGCCGATAAATCCCCAGGGCTTGATAGGCTGCATCCCAGAGTACTTAAGGAAGTGGCCATAGAAATAGTGGATGCATTGGTCATCATTTTACAACATTCTATTGACTCTGGATCAGTTCCTATGGACTGGAGGGTAGCTAATGTAACACCACTTTAAAAAAAAGGAGGGAGAGAGAAAACAGGGAATTATAGACCGGTCAGCCCCATCTCAGTTCTAAATGGTTTATCCCTCATTCATAGACTGTGACCTCTGGTTCTGGAACTCCCCAGCAATGGGAACATTCTTCCTGCCTCTAACCTGTCCAATCCCGTCCGAATTCTATACGTTCCAATGCGATCCCCTCTCATTCTTCTAAACTCCAGTGGATACAAGCCCAGTTGATCCAGTCTCTCCTCATATCTCAGTCCTGCCATCCTGGGAATCAGTCTGGTGAACCTTCGCTGTACTCCCTCAATAGCAAGAACATCCTTCCTCAGATTAGGAGACCAAAACTGAACACAATATTCTAGGTGTGGCATCACCAAGGCTCTGTACAATGGTGGGGAAAATGTTGGAATCAATTATTAAAGATGAAATAGCAGCACATTTGGAAAGCAGTGACAGGATCGGTCCAAGTCAGCATGGATTTATGAAAGGATAATCATGCTTGACAAATCTTCTAGAATTTTTTGAGGATGTAACTAGTAGAGTGGACAAGGGAGAACCAGTGGATGTGGTGTATTTGGACTTTCAAAAGGCTTTTGACAAGATGCCACACAAGCGATTACTGTGCAAAATTAAAGCAAATGGTATTGGGGATAATGCATTGACGTGGATAGAAAACTGGTTGGCAGACAGGAAGCAGAGAGTTGGAATAAACGGGTCCTTTTCAGAATGGCAGACAGTTGGGTGCTGCAGGGTTCAGTGCTGGTACCCCAGCTATTTACAATATACATCAATGATTTAGATGAAGGAATTGAATGTAATGTCTCCAAGTTTGCAGGTGACACTAAGCTGGGTGGCGGTGTGAACTGTGAGGTGGATGCTAAGAGGCAGCAGGGTGACTTGGACAGGTTAGGTGAGTGGGCAAATGCATGGCAGATGCAGTATAATGTGGATAAAGGTTCTCCACTTTGGTGGCAAAAACAGGAAGATAGAATATTATCTGAATGGTGACAGATTAGGAAAAGGGGAGGTGCAACGAGATCTGGGTGTCATGGTACATCAGTCATTGAAGGTTGGCATGCAGGTACAGCAGGTGGTGAAGAAGGCAAATGGCATGTTGGTCTTCATAGCTAGAGGATTTGAGTATAGGAGCAGGGAGGTCTTACTGCAGTTGTACAGAGCCTTGGTGATGCCACACCTAGAATATTGTGTTCAGTTTTGGTCTCCTAATCTGAGGAAGGATGTTCTTGCTATTGAGGGAGTACAGCGAAGGTTCACCAGACTGATTCCCAGGATGGCAGGACTGAGATATGAGGAGAGACTGGATCAACTGGGCTTGTATCCACTGGAGTTTAGAAGAATGAGAGGGGATCGCATTGGAACGTATAGAATTCGGACGGGATTGGACAGGTTAGAGGCAGGAAGAATGTTCCCATTGCTGGGGAGTTCCAGAACCAGAGGTCACAGTCTATGAATGAGGGATAAACCATTTAGAACTGAGATGGGGCGAAACTTGTTCACTCAGAGAGTGGTTAACCTGTGGAATTCGCTACCGCAGAAAGTTGTTGAGGCCAGTTCGTTAGATATATTGAAAAGGGAGTTAGATATGGCCCTTATGGCCAAAGGGATCAAGGGGTATGGAGAGAAAGCAGGAAAGTGGTATTGAGGTTGTATGATTAGCCATGATGTTATTGAATGGCGGTGTAGGCTCGAAGGGCCGAATGGCCTACTCTTGCACCTAATTTCTATGTTTCTATGCATGGATAGAGGATTGGCTAACTAACAGAAAACAAAGTCCAGTTGGCAAACAGTGACTAATGGGGTGCCACAGGGGTCCTCAACTATTTACAATCTATATTAATGACTTGGATGAAGGGACCAAGTGTAATGTAGCCAAGTTTGCTGATGATACAAAGATGGGTGGGAAAGAAAATGGTGAGGAGGACACAAAAAATTTGCAAAGGGAGATAGACAGGCTACGTGAGAGGGCAAAAATTTGGCAGATGGAGTATAATGTGGGAAAATGTGAGGTTATCCACTTTGGCAGATATAATAAAAAAGCAATAAATGGAGAAACATTGCAAAATGCTGCAGTGCTGAGAGACCTGGGGGTCCTTATCCATGAAACACAAAAAATAAGTATGCAGGTCCAGTAAGTAATCAGGAAGGCAAATGGAATGTTGGCCTTTATTGCAAAGGGGATGGAGTATAAAAGCAGAGAAGTCCTGCTACCACTGTACAGGGTATTGGTGAGTCCACACCTGGAGTACTGCGCACAGTTTTGGTCTCCGTATTTAAAGAAGGAAATAGTTGCATTGGAGACTGTTCAGAGAAGGTTCACTAGGTTGATTCCGGAGATGAGGGGGTTGACTTATGAGGATAGGTTGAGTAAGTTGGGCGCATACTCATTGGAGTTCGGAAGAATGAGGGGTGATCTTATTGAAACTTATAAGATAATGAGCGGGCTCGAAAAGGTGGATGCAGAGAGGATATTTCCACTCGTAGAGGAAACTAAAACTAGGGGTCATAGTCTTAGAATAAGGGGCCACCCATTTAAAACTGAGATGAAAATAAATTTCTTCTCTCAGAGGATTGTAATTCTATGGAATTCTCTGCTCCAAAGAGCTGTGGAGGCTGGGTCATTGAATATATTTAAGGCGGAGATAGTCAGATTTTTGTGCGATAAGGGATTAAATGGTTATGGGAAGCGGCCAGGGAAGTGAAGCTGAGCACATGATCAGATCAGCCATGATCTTATTGAATGGCGGAGCAGACATGAGGGGCCAAATGGCCTAGTCCTGCTCCTATTTCTTATGTTCTTATGTACTATAGCTGTGGCCTAACTAGTGGTTTATACAGTTCAAGCATAACTCCCTGCTCTTGCATTCGATGCCTCAGCAAATAAAGGTAAGTATTCTGTATGCCTTCTTAACCATCTTATCTACCTGGCCTGTTACCTTCAGGAATTGGTGGACCTGCACTTCAAGGTCACTTTGTTCCTCTACATTTCTACACCTGACCAGTTCATTGATATCTTCCTGCAGTCTACAGCTTTCGTCATCATTATCAACCACACAGCCGATTTTAGTATCATCTGCAAACTTCTTAATCATACCCCCTACATTCAAGTCTAATCATTTATATATACCACAAAAAGCAAAGGACCAATTCGGAGATCTGCGGAACCCCACTGGATAAATCTTTCCCATCACAAAAACACCCATCAACCATTACCCTTTGCTTCATGTCTCTGAGCCAATTTTGGACCCAACTTGCCACTTTGCCTTGGAGCCCATGGGCTTTTACTTTCGTGATCAGTCTGCTATGTGGGACCTTATCAAAAGCCTTACTAAAATCCATATATACTACATCAAATGCACTACCTTCATGTTACCTCCTCAAAAAATTCAATCAGTTAGTCAGACACGACCTTCCCTTAACAAATCCTTGATTAATCCGTATCTTTCTAAATGAAAATTTATTCTGTTCCTCAATTTTTTCCATTAATTTTCCCACCACTGAGGTTCGGCTGACTGGCCTGTAATTACTCGGTTTTTAAACAAAGGTCCAACATTAGCTGTCCTCCAGTGCTCCGGCACCATACTTGTTGCCAGAGAGGATTGGAAATTGATGGTCAGAGCCTCTGTTATTTCCTCTTTTGCTTCTCTTAGCAGCCTGGAATATATTTCATCCAGGCCTAGGGATTTATCCACTTTCAAAATGCTAAACCCCTTAATAATTCCTCTCTCATTATGTTTATTTCATCTAATATTTCACACTCCTCCCTGATTGCAATGTCTGCATCGCCCCTCTCTTGTGAAAACAGACACAAAGTATTCATTAAGAACCATACCCACGTCTTCTGCCTCCACACACAGATCACCTTTAGTAGGCCCTACTCTTTCTTTAGTTATCCTCTTGCTCTTATTTATAATCCATAACATCGCCTGTCTCCGCCCTTGCCTCAGCTCAACTGCTGCTGAAACCCTCATCCATGCCTTTGTTACCTCTAGACTTGACTACTCAAATGCACTCCTGGCTAGTATCCCACATTCTATCCTCCGTAAACTTGATGTCATCCAAAACTCGGCTGCCCATGTCCTAACTCGCACCAAGCCCCGCTCACCTATCACCCCTGTGCGAGCTGACCTACATCGGCTCCCGGTTAAGCAACACCTCGATTTCAAAATTCTTATTCTTGTTTACAAATTCCTCCATGGGCTTGTCCCTCCCCATCTCTGAATCTCCTTTAGCCTCACAACCACGCCCCCTCTCCCCCCCGGCCCCCACCACCAAGATCCTCGTCTTCAATACATGCCGATGGATGTGGTGTATTTAGATTTCCAAAAGGCATTCGATAAGGTGCCACACAAAAGATTACTGCAGAAGATAAAGGTACGCGGAGTCAGAGGAAATGTATTTATGATATGTTCAGCCATGAACTCATTGAGTGGCGGTGCAGGCTAGAAGGGCTGAATGGCCTGCTCCTGCACCTATTTTCTATGTTTCTATGTTTCTATTAGCATGGATCGAGAATTGGCTGCCGAACAGGAAGCAGAGAGTTAGGATAAATGGGTCCTTCTCGGGTTGGAAATCGGTGCTTAGTGGTGTGCCACAGGGATCGGTGCTGGGACCACAACTGTTTACAATATACATAGATGACCTGAAAGAGGGGACAGAGTGTAATGTGACAAAATTTGCAGATGACACAAAGATTAGTGGGAAAGCAGGTTGTGTAGAGGACACAGAGAGGCTGCAAAGAGATTTAGATAGGTTAAGCGAATGGGCTAAGGTTTAGCAGATGGAATACAATGTCGGAAAGTGTGCGGTCATCCATCTTGGGAACAAAAACAAAAAAAGGGAATACTATTTGAATGGGGAGAAATTACAACATGCTGCGGTGCAGAGGGACCTGGGGGTCCTTGAGCATGAATCCCAAAAAGTTAGTTTGCAGGTGCAGCAGGTAATCAGGAAGGCAAATGGAATGTTGGTCTTCATTGCGAGAGGGCTGGAGTACAAAAGCAGGGAGGTCCTTCTCCAACTGTATAGGGTATTGGTGAGGCTGCACCTGGAGTACAGCGTGCAGTTTTGGTCGCCTTACTTAAGGAAGGATATACTGGCTTTGGAGGGAGTACAGAGACGATTCACTAGGTTGATTCCGGAGATGAGGGGGTTACCTTATGATGTTAGATTGAGTAGACTGGTTCTTTACTCGTTGGAGTTCAGCAGGATGAAGGGTGATCTTATAGAAACATTTAAAATAATGAAAGGAATAGACAAGATAGAGGCAGAGAGGTTGTTTCCACTGGTCGGGGAGACTAGAACTAGGGGGCACAGCCTCAAAATATGGGGGAGCCAATTTAAAACCGAGTTGAGAAGGAATTTCTTCTCCCAGAGGGTTGTGAATCTGTGGAATTCTCTGCCCAAGGAAGCAGTTGAGGCTAGCTCATTGAATGTATTCAAGTCACAGATAGATAGATTTTTAACTAATAAGGGAATTAAGGGTTACGGGGAGCGGGTGGGTAAGTGGAGCTGAGTCCACGGCCAGATCAGCCATGATCTTGTTGAATGGCGGAGCAGGCTCGAGGGGCTAGATGGCCTACTCCTGTTCCTAATTCTTATGTTCTTATGTTAATTCAATTCTCTGCCCAAACCAAAAGAAAAATACAAAGGCAAGGAAAATATTGCAAAATACAAAATACTGGAATGCTTTGTCAACAAAGGTTGTAAAAGTTGCCGTACCAGCCTTGACGAGTCTGACTGCACAGTCCCCTGCCGATACTCTGGACCAATGCACATGGTGGCACAAACTAGTTTGCCAGATTTCTTCAAAACCTGAACTGCCCATTCGGCTTCCTCCACATGTTCAAAGTACTGCAAGAAAATGCAGTATTTAAATACAAAGACTAATATCAGGAGTCTGCTCGTCTTGTACAAGCTTCCTGCAAAATAAAATGGCAGCCGAATAATTTTCCACAAAGTTTATCCAACAAAAACCAAGAGCCCATATTTTCCTCTTTGCTAATTTATATAAAAATTAGGTGCAAGCAGAAAGTGTGTAAGGTCAATAGAAAGCATTAAATTATTCATACGTGCTTAATACTGCTTTAAAGATTTCTACCCCTTCAAGTACTAAAATGTAGTGCAAATTATGTGGGAGAAAACCCCCCGACTATTTATGCATAGCTTTTCAAGCAGAAGAATGACCCAAGGCGCTTCAGAGAGCAGAAAACACAGAGGGTGGTTTGGGAGAAGTGACCAAATGCTTGGTTGACAAAAATGTTTGAGCAAAAAGCTGATTTTTGCTCGTCAAGCTCTTCGTGACAGATCAGAGAATCTCAAGAATATCCAGGTTATATTTTTGAATTAATTTTTTATCTAGTCTATATTAGAATTGCTTTAATAAAATGGATTCCCAGAATTTCCTTAGAATAAGCTATGTAGCTTGGTGTGTAAAGGCCACTTAACAGGGACTTGTATAAACTCTGTTTATGTTCATCCACAAGTATTGTAGACAACAACTTGTATTTATATAACACCTTTAATGCATTGAAACGTGCCAAGGCACTTCACAGGAGCATTATGCGATAAAAATTTGACACCAAGCTGCATAAGTAGAAATTAGCGCAGGTGACCAAAAGCTTGGTCAAAGAGGTATGTTTTAAGGAGTGTTTTGAAGGAGGAAAGAGAGGTAGAGAGGTGGAGACGTTTAGGCAGGGAGTTCCAGAGTTTAGGGCCGAGGCAACAGAAGGCACGGCCACCAATGGTTGAGCGATTACCATCAGGGCTGCTCAGGAGGGCAGAATTAGAGGAGTGCAGACATCTCGGGCGGGGGTGGGGGGAGGGAGGGAGGTTGAGGAGTGGAGGAGATAGGGAAGGACGAGACCATTGAGGGATTTGAAAATAAGGATGAGAATTTTGAAATCAAGTCGTTGCATAACCAGAATGTTCTGGAATCCAGACTGATCTGTGGCGGGGTCGTCTGGAAACCGGAAAATGTTCCGAAATCCAGACTCCCCCGCCTCGGCTCCCCGGCCTTGGCCTGACGTCCCCCCAGCTCTCGGCTCCCCGGCCTTGGCCTGACTTCCCCCCAGCTCTCGGCTCCCCGGCCTTGGCCTGACCACCCCCCAGCTCTCGGCTCCCCGGCCTTGGCCTGACCACCTCCCAGCTCTCGGCTCCCCGGCCTTGGCCTGACTAACCCCCAGCTCTCGGTTCCCCGGCCTTGGCCTGACCTCCCCCCTGGCCCTATGCTCCCCGGCCTTGGCCTGACCTTCCCCCCGGCCCTCGGCTCCCCGGCCTTGGCCTGACCTCCCCCCCGGCCTTCGGCTCCCCGGCCTTGGCCTGACCTTACCCCCGGCCTTCGGCTCCCAGGCCTTGGCCTGACCTCCCCCCGGCCCTCGGCTCCCCGGCCTTGGCCTGACCTCCCCCCCGGCCCTCGGCTCCCCGGCCTTGGCCTGACCTCCCCCCCGGCCCTCGGCTCCCCGGCCTTGGCCTAACCTCCCCCCGGCCCTCGGCAGCCCGACCTCCCCACCTTACCTTGGCAGCCCGACCTCGCTTCCCCCCTTACCACGGCCAACCGATCCTCTCCCCACCCCCCCCAACCCCACCTCGGCCTAGGCAAAAACGTTCCGAAATCCGGAAATACCCAGAATCCGGAACAGCCTCGGTCCCAAGGTTTACAGATTTCGGACATCACATCTGTATTGTTTATAACAGTTGCACAGCTAAAAAAAATGGTGAGCTCGGTCATTTTGAACTATAATTTTGGAATAGGTCTCCAGACTGGAGTACTCAACAACGAGCTGTATCACACACTATCTGGAAACTGGGATCAACCTACAGGTTGCCTTGGGCCAGGCTCGTTAATCATGTGCCATTCTGCTTGCAATTTCTAAGTAGCAAATGCAAATTACAAGCACAGTCGCAGGTGGCAATTACTGGCTGTTCGGAAGGAGGGAGGGAGGTGGGGAGGATCCTGACGAAACCCAAAATCCCAAGACTTGAAACAATGATCAAAACCCAGATAACTTAAGTTTTGTTTCTGATACCATAATGGACATTCTGCCCAGGCTACCCTCTGCAATTAAAAGATTATCAATTGTTATTTATGCTGAGAGTGATAAATCTATTGCTGATTAGCAAGAAATAACCCAGGCATGGGGAGCCTCTATTTAATTTAGCAAAGGCCAAAATGGTTCAGAACTGTCAATAATGCAGACAAACTAAACAGGCAAAAAGTTCTTTAAAAAAAATACAATGCTAATAAACATTTAGGAATACAGTTAAGTGCAAAGACCATGGGGCCAAACTTGATGGAATCACCGCCCTCTGCCGCCAAGTTTTCTGGGCGGTCTCCCCTCCGAGCGAGTTTGGTGGAGGCCTCCCGCTGGCGGGGAGGGAAGACCGCTGGGGAGGTGACATTTCCCATACCACAGGAGCCTCTTATCAACAAGCGCAGACAGTGACAACGAGATTCGTGCGCCAGTGCAGCCTTCGGCCACCTGAGGAAAAGAGTGTTTGAAGACCAGGCCCTCAAACCTGCCACCAAGCTCACGGTCTACAGGGCTATAGTAATACCTGCCCTCCTGTACATCAGAGACATGGACCATGTACAGTAGACACCTCAAATCACTGAAGAAATACAACCAACGATGTCTCCACAAGACCCTACAAATCCCCTGGGAGGACAGACGCACCAACGTTAGCGTTCTCAACCAGGCTAACATCCCCAGCATTGAAGCACTGACCACACTTGATCAGCTCCGCTGGACAGGCCGCATTGTTTGCATGATAGACACGAGACTCCCAAAGCAAGCGCTCTACTCAGAATTCCTTCCCGGTAAACGAACCAAAGGTGGGCAGAGGAAACATTTCAAGGACACCCTCAAAGCTTCCCTGATAAAGTGCAACATCCCTACCGACACCTGCGAGTCCCTGGCTAAAGACTGCCCAAAGTGGAGGAAGTGCATCCGGGAGGGCGCTGAGCATCTCGAGTCTCATCACCGAGAGCATGCAGAAATCAAGCGCAGGCAGCAGAAAGAGCGTGCGGCAAACCTGTCCCACCCTCCCCTTCCCTCAACAACTATCTGTCCCACCTATGACGGGGACTGTGGCTCCTCGATTCTGAGGGGCTGCCTATGATGATTTTCTTTGTATGCAGGTGGCTGTACGGCCAGGAAAAAGTGGTCAAGAGCGGATCTCGGGCGGAATGGCCTAGAAAGGAAGGTTAGTTTTAAGAGTGGGGAAGTGTGTGAATCGGAGAAGTTTTAGTGATTTTTTTCCTTTCCATTTTTTTTCTTGATTGTCAGCAGCCTCCTGCCAGGAAATTCAGTATGCCTCCTGAGCTCCCGCCTGAGCAATTCCATTTTTTAGCACTGCTCTCTCATCTTTGGGCGTAAAAACTAAATTTAAGACTTTCACCATCATCGGCATTCCCTCGAATCGAAGATGACTTGGTTCCACGTCAAAAAGTTCACAGGTGTTTCAATGATGGACCTAAAATTCCAGGTCCGAACGAAATCTTGAAGGGTGGAAGGTGCCTGTGCGTGGATTTTTTTAACGTGTGGTGACCGTTGCACACCAGCCACCACACAGGCTTGACAGAGCCAGGTCAGCTCTGCTGCACGGACCTAGTGCGCACACATATTGTAGTGTGGGCTGGCCCGTGCTGCCCCTGGGCCCACGCCTCTTCTGGGCCCCAAACTCGCCCCTCTCCTGGGCCCCAATTACGTCCCTTTACAGTCTCTCGCTGCTCCTTCGCCCCGATCTTGCCGCTCCTGATGTACCTGCCCATGCTTCAATCACTGACCTGGAACTTGGTGGCGTCCCTTTTCACTGCCGTTGCTCTCCTGCTCCAGCACGTGCTGCTCCCTGGAGTGGTATGCCGCCACACTGCTCCTTCCGCTCCCCGGCCTGCTCCGATGGTGCTCACAGGCCGGAGGCCGGGACCGGGGCTGGGGCCTCTAATGCAGCCTTTCAATCAAACTAAATCCTGCACCTAATGCTCGCCACTAAAATCAGCACTCAGGCGGTGACACCGTCTCAACAACGGCAGTACCGAATTTCAACCCGAAAGTGTTTTTTGTTACACTTATAATAAATGGTTAGACTGATTACTATATGTAATGAGCAAGCATGACCTTAGCTCCTTTATTGTAGTTCCAGAGTGCAGGTACTGTGAAGTCCTGTCCCCTCAGTACAGATTCACACGCGGCATGTAGTGAAGTCAAGGTCACTCTGGACCTGCACCTTTATTTCACAGCTCTGGAACGCTGCACTTGCCTGAGACCTGTCCTTATATACCTGTCTCTTGCAAGTGCACCCCTGATCGTAAGGTATGTTGGTGGTTACAGGTCATATCTTATTATAGTCATGTATAGCATGTTAGGATACAGGATACAGGATAATAATGTAAGATACATGATATCACCCTCCCCCAAGGTCTTATTGTCTTTATAGGTTCAGTCTCTCAGGTGGTCTATGCTCTTGCGTGGAGCGTCTGAGTTGTGGTTCAGTTGTTTGCCTTGGTGTCTGTTTTTCTTTGGGTGTGGTTGCTGGTATCTCGCCTGGGCTGCCTGTTTCGATTGGTGTGATTGTTGTTGACTCGCTTGGGCTGTCTGTTGGGATTGCCCTTTCCTCAGGTTGTTCCCTCTGTCTGTCCACCAGGTGTGGTGCGAGTTCCACATTGTAGTCTGCCTCTGATTCCGCAGTGTTGTTGGTAAATCTGCTTTTGACTTGGTCTATATGCCTCTGGCAGGTTTTGCCATTGTCCATTTGTACTACCAGTAGCCTGTTTCCTTCCTTGCCCGTTACTGTCTCTGCAAGCCATTTGGGACCCCTGCCATAGTTTAGTACAAACACTTTGTCCCCTATCTCATTCCATTTCCCCCTCAAATTTCTATCATGGTACTCAGTCAGCTTATGGTGCTTTGCCTCAACGATTTCGTGCATGTTTGGGAGGATTAATGAGAGCCTTGTTTTTAAAGTCCTTTTCATCAACAGTTGCGCGGGGGGGGGGGGGGGGGAATCCCAGTCAATGAGTATGGACGAGATCTGTATGCCAGCAGCAGTCGCGACAGGCGACCCTGCAGCGTGGGACCTTGGATTTTAAGCATGCCTTGTTTAATGATTTGCATTGCTCTCTCCGCCTGGCCGTTGGAGGCCGGCTTGAACAGTGCCGTCTTGACGTGATTTATGCCGTGGTCAATTATAAAGTCTTGGAATTCTGCACTGGTGAAGCACGGACCATTGTCACTGACCAATATGTCAGGGATTCCGTGCGTTGCAAACATGGTTGCGAGGCTCTCCACAGTGGTGGAGGTTGTGCTCGAGTTTAAAATGGTGCATTCGATCCACTTTGAAAATGCATCTACAACTACGAGGAACATTTTGCCCATGAATGGGCCCGCATAGTCTACGTGCACCCGCGACCACGGCTTGGTAGGCCAGGGCCAGGGGCTCAGTGGAGCCTCCCTGGAGGCATTGCTGAGTTGGGCACAAATGGTGCACTTTCGGACGCAGAGCTCCAAGTCCGCGTCAATATCAGGCCACCAGACGTGGGATCTGGCTATGGCCTTCATGAGAACGATCCCTGGGTGCTCGCGATGGAGCTCCCGGACAAATGCCTCTCTGCCTCGCAGAGGCATGACTACTCGGCTGCCCCACATCAGGCAGTCTGCTTGTAGTGATAGCTCATGCATGCGCCTGTGAAAGGGTTTTAATTCCTCGGGGCAGGCATCGCGAGCCTCTGCCCAGTCACCGGTTAGGACACATCTTTTTACTAAGGATAACGTGGGGTCACTGGCCGTCCGGGCTCTGATTTGGCGAGCCGTCATGGGCGAACCTGTGGACTCAAAGGCATTGATTGCCATGACTATCTCACAGTCCTGTTCGTCAGACCCTTCCGTGGTCGCCAGGGGTAGCCTGCTGAGCGCGTCAGCACAGTTGCCTGTGCCTGGTCTGTGCCTTATGATATAGTCGTAGGACGCCAGCATGTGTGCCCACCATTGAATTCGTGCCGAGGCGTTGGCGTTTATTGCCTTGCTCTCGGATAGGAGGGACATGAGGGGCTTGTGGTCGGTTTCTAACGCAAACTTGGCCCCGAAAAGTTATTGATGCATCTTGTTGACACCGTACACGCACGCGAGCACCTCCTTCTTTACCATTCCGTACCCGCGCTCCGCCCGCGAAAGTGACCTGGAGGCATAAGCTATGGGTTGTAATTTGCCCGCACTATTGACATGTTGCAAAACGCACCCGACCCCATACGCTGACGCATCGCATGTGAGAACTAGCTTTTTACCTGGGTCAAAGAAAGTCAAAACACTGTTGGAACACAGAAGGTTGCGTGCCTTATTGAAGGCGCGTTCCTGGGCGTCCTCCCAAAACCAATCGCACCCCTTCCTGAGTAGCACGTGGAGAGGCTCCAGCAGCGTGCTTAAGTTCTGCATAAAGTAATTGAGTAGCCCGAGAAAGGCGCGCAGTTCTGAGACATTCCGGGGCCTGGGTGCCAGGCGAATTGCTTCTGTTTTGGACTCTGTTGGGTGGATTCCATCAGCGGCAATCCTTCTGCCCAAAAATTCAACCTCGGGTGCGAGAAACAGGCACTTGGATTTCTTGACTCGTAGGCCTACCCGATCCAACCACTTTAATACTTCCTCCAAATTACGGAAATGAGAGTCGGTGTCCCTGCCCGTGATAAGTATGTCGTCTTGAAATACAACCTCCCGGGATGGACTTGAGCAGACTCTCCATGTTGCGCTGGAATATGGCAGCTGCCGACCTGATGCCGAATGGGCATCGATTGTACATGAAAAGGCCTCGATGTGTGTTGATGGTGGTGAGTAGCTTGGATTCCTCGGTCAATTCTTAGGTCATATACGCAGATGTGAGGTCTAATTTTGAGAAAAGTTTACCTCCAGCCAATGTGGCAAATAAGTCCTCCGCTCTGGGCAGCGGGTACTGGTCCTATAGGGAGACTCTGTTTATGGTAGATTTGTAGTCCCCACAGATTCGTACGGATCCATCAGGCTTCATGACTGGGACGATGGGACTTGCCCAGTCGCTAAATTCCACAGGTGATATAATGCCTTCCCGCAGAAGCCTGTCTAGTTCGTGTTCAATCTTTTCCCTCATCACATAAGGTACAGCTCTGGCCTTGTGATGGACCGGTCTAGCATCCTGTGTGATGTAGATTTTGACTTTTGCCCCTTTGAAGGTGCCCACACCTGGCTGAAAGAGATGTTCAAATCAACTTAGAACTGTTGAGCAGGAGGTCCGTTCCTCTAATGACATGGCATGGACATCATCCCATTTCCAGTTTAGTTTTGCCAGTCAGCTTCTCCCCAGCAATGCTGGGGGGTCTCCGGGAACAATCCACAGGGGAAGTCGGTTCACTGTCCCTTTGTGTGTGACAGAGAGCATGGCGCTGCCGAGAACTGGTACGATTTCTTTGGTATAGGTCCTTAGTTTAGTGTCGACCCCTGTGAGTTTTGGTCTGTCTCTTTTATGCGGCCACAGTTGTTCAAATTGTTGAGTGCCCATGAGAGATTGACCCGCTCCCGTATCCAGCTCCATGTTGACAGATATCCCGTTGAGTAGGACCCTCATCATTATAGGAGGCGTCCTGTTGTAGGAGCAGCGGCCATTGATCGTGTTGACCCGCTGTTCATCGGTGTTCCGGGTACTGTCCCCACCGTCTTCTGGTCCGCTTTCCAACCCATCCGATTCATATACCAGCCGAGCTGCCGTTTTTTTGCAAATGCGAGCCAAATGCCCTGTATATTCACAATTTCTGCAAACAGCCTGCTGAAATCGACATTCCCTTGACGAGTGCCACCCCCACACCTCCAGCACAGACTTGTTGCATTGTTCAAAGTGTTCCCAAAGAATGAGCTGCGCCTGGCTGATCTCTCTTGAGCTTCTCTCAGTTTGTAGTTGATTGCTCGCATTGTGGGTTGATGAGGTGTGAACGGCCGTTCCTATGGCCCTTGATGGCTTCTGCCTGCTGTCAAGAGCCTGTTCTCCCGGTTTTGTCTGTGTGTGGGGGTAGCAGCTTGTTTAGTGCTGTGAACTTCTTGTTCCGATATTTCGTTAGTTGTCGTACCTGCATTGTAAATCAACCTCGTTTCTTCTTCCCCTACCAAGAATGTCTGTGCAACCAGTGCTGCTGCCTCTAAGGTCAGGTTCTTGGTCTGTATGAGCTTTCGGAATATGCCTGCGTGGCCTATTCCTTCAATGAAAAAGTCTCTCAGCATTTCTCTCCTCAGTTCATCGGAGAACTCACATAAACTAGCCAACCTCCGAAGTTCCGCCACGAAGTCGGGTATGCTCTGGCCCACACAGCGTCTGTAGTTGTAGAACCTGTGTCTGGCCATGTGTAGGCTGCTCGCTGGCTTCAGATGGTCTCTTACTAGTGTGCTCAATTCTTCAAACGACTTGCTTGCTGGTTTCTCGGGTGCCAACAGATCCTTCATTAAAGCGTATGTTTTCGAGCCACAGCTGGTCAAGAGATGGGCTCTTCTCTTGTCTGTCTTATCATCCCCTAACCAGTCTTTGGTTACAAAGCTTTGCTGGAGCCTTTCTATAAAGTCCTCCCAATTGTCTCCTGCATTGTACTTTCCATCTGATCCGTTGTTCGCCATTCTGTGGATTCTGTAATCCCGTAACTCGTCGCCACTGTAAAGTCCTGTCCCCTCAGTACAGATTCACACGAGGCATGTAGTGAAGTCAAGGTCACTCTGGACCTGCACCTTTATTTCACAGCTCTGGAATGCTGCACTTACCTGAAACCTGTCCTTATATACCCGTCTCTTGCAGTGCACCCCTGGTGGTAAGGTATGCTGGTGGTTACAGGTCATGTCTTATTACAGTCATGTATAGCATGTTAGGATACAGTTATATATAATAATGTAAGATACATGACAGGTACCTCGTGGGTGGCCTGCTTATATACTGTGCTCCCAAAGGATGCTGGGATCCTATGGGACTCCAACAGGTGGACCCTCTGGTGGTCAGGTGTGATGCAGGTTACAAAGGGTTAAATACCCTTTTGGGGAAAAGGTCATTAAAAATCTTTACATTTTTTCAAGTCTTGCTGTAGCTTTGACAAAAGAAGTTGCTCCAAGTTTCTCTTTCCCTCTTCAATGCCGTCGTTAGTACAACAAAAAAATAATAAAATAATTTCTAAAGCTCAAATAAGAAGTGAATAAAGTGGTTAAACTTCCTAAGAAGATGGTGAGGTTATCTATCCCCAGCCTTGGCAATGAGTTGAGATCAGTTTTGGAGAAGTAGTTTCCTCTTTTTCTGGTGCCATTCCCTCCGCCTCTCACAGACTGAGGTACAAATGGGGGCACAAACTTTTCCCCCTCTCCCATAACATAATTTAAATAACCCTGATAACACCTGGCAAAATGTAACTGGAACTCATCACTTTCCCATATTTTTTCTGGCTTTAAACAATTTTCCGAATTAATTTTTTTTCCCCACAGGTCTAAAAATTGTCTGCCCTCTCTCTGTCTCTGTCTCTCTCTCTCTCTTTCCCTCTCTGTCCATCTGTCTCTCTGTCCTTGTCCTTCTCTCTGTCCCTGTCCGCCTCTCTCTTTAGCAGCCATTGTACATGATACGTCCTTACTACACAGTATAAACGCACACGAGGCCCATGCTTGAGAGAAGGTCAGTCTGTGACCTGTCCTTTATTCATAGAAACATAGAAACATAGAAAATAGGTGCAGGAGCAGGCCATTCAGCCCTTCTAGCCTGCACCGCCATTCAATGAGTTCATGGCTGAACATGAAACTTCAGTACCCCCTTCCTGCTTTCACGCCATACCCCTTGATCCCCCGAGTAGTAAGGACTTCATCTAACTCCCTTTTGAATATATTTAGTGAATTGGCCTCAACTATTTTCTGTGGTAGAGAATTCCACAGGTTCACCACTCTCTGGGTGAAGAAGTTTCTCCTTATCTCGGTCCTAAATGGCTTACCCCTTATCCTTAGACTGTGACCCCTGGTTCTGGACTTCCCCAACATTGGGAACATTCTTCCTGCATCCAATCTGTCCAAACCCGTCAGAATTTTAAACGTTTCTATGAGGTCCCCTCTCACTCTTCTGAACTCCAGTGAATACAAGCCCAGTTGATCCAGTCTTTCTTGATAGGTCAGTCCCACCATCCCGGGAATCAGTCTGGTGAATCTTCGCTGCACTCCCTCAATAGCAAGAATGTCCTTCCTCAAGTTAGGAGACCAAAACTGTACACAATACTCCAGGTGTGGCCTCACCAAGGCCCTGTACAACTGTAGCAACACCTCCCTGCCCCTGTACTCAAATCCCCTCGCTATGAAGGCCAACATGCCATTTGCTTTCTGAACCGCCTACTGTACCTGCATGCCAACCTTCAATGACTGATGTACCATGACACCCAGGTCTCGTTGCACCTTCCCTTTTCCTAATCTGTCACCATTCAGATAATAGTCTGTCTTTCTGTTTTTACCACCAAAGTGGATAACCTCACATTTATCCACATTATACTTCATCTGCCACGCATTTGCCCACTCACCTAACCTATCCAAGTCACTCTGCAGCCTCATAGCATCCTCCTCGCAGCTCACACTGCCACCCAACTTAGTGTCATCCGCAAATTTGGAGATACTACATTTAATCCCCTCGTCTAAATCATTAATGTACAATGTAAACAGCTGGGGCCCCAGCACAGAACCCTGCGGTACCCCACTAGTCACTGCCTGCCATTCCGAAAAGTACCCATTTACTCCTACTCTTTGCTTCCTGTCTGACAACCAGTTCTCAATCCACGTCAGCACACTACCCCCAATCCCATGTGCTTTAACTTTGCACATTAATCTCCTGTGTGGGACCTTGTCGAAAGCCTTCTGAAAGTCCAAATATACCACATCAACTGGTACTCCTTTGTCCACTTTATTGGAAACATCCTCAAAAAATTCCAGAAGATTTGTCAAGCATGATCTCCCTTTCACAAATCCATGCTGACTTGGACCTATCATGTCACCATTTTCCAAATGCGCTGCTATGACATCCTTAATAATTGATTCCATCATTTTACCCACTACTGAGGTCAGGCTGACCGGTCTATAATTCCCTGCTTTCTCTCTCCCTCCTTTTTTAAAAAGTGGGGTTACATTGGCTACCCTCCACTCGATAGGAACTGATCCAGAGTCAATGGAATGTTGGAAAATGACTGTCAATGCATCCGCTATTTCCAAGGCCACCTCCTTAAGTACTCTGGGATGCAGTCCATCAGGCCCTGGGGATTTATCGGCCTTCAATCCCATCAATTTCCCCAACACAATTTCCTGACTAATAAGGATTTCCCTCAGTTCCTCCTCCTTACTAGACCCTCTGACCACTTTTATATCCGGAAGGTTGTTTGTGTCCTCCTTAGTGAATACTGAACCAAAGTACTTGTTCAATTGGTCTGCCATTTCTTTGTTCCCCGTTATGACTTCCCCTGATTCTGACTGCAGGGGACCTACGTTTGTCTTTACTAACCTTTTTCTCTTTACATACCTATAGAAACTTTTGCAATCCGCCTTAATGTTCCCTGCAAGCTTCTTCTCGTACTCCATTTTCCCTGCCCTAATCAAACCCTTTGTCCTCCTCTGCTGAGTTCTAAATTTCTCCCAGTCCCCAAGTTCGCTGCTATTTCTGGCCAATTTGTATGCCATTTCCTTGGCTTTAATACTATCCCTGATTTCCCTAGATAGCCACGGTTGAGCCACCTTCCCTTTTTTTTCCTGAGCACTCAAGTGATGAAGGTGGGTGGAGCTTCCCCTTTTATACCTGAAGGTCCAGGTTAGGAGTGTCTCCCACCTAGTGGTCAGTGTTCTCACGGTGTACAACTTAGGTCAGTTTATACATGGGTTACAATGCTGGTTGAATACATGACAGTACATGTGCTGCAACTCCACTTGTGTTGATCCAAACTGTGGCTGCTGCTAAGTCCTCGGGAATGCACTACACACACCTGGACCTTCACCCCTCTCTCACTCTTTCGCTCTCCCCTTCTCTTTCTCTCTCTATCTCACTCTCTCTTTGTCTGACCCTGTCCCTTGATATCCCTCTTTCTGACTGTGTCACTCTCTCTCTGTGTCCCAGACTCTCTGTCCCAGTCTCTCTCTCTCTCTTTGGCTCTGTCTCCCTCTGTCCATCTCTCTCTCTCCCTCTGTCGCCCTCTCCCTTTGTTTTCCTGTCTTTCTGTCTCTGTCTCCCTTTGTTTTACTGTCTCTCTCTGCAAAGAACATCAAAGCAAAAGGAGAAGCAGAAAATCAGTGTCGGTTCAGGAGAGAGCTTTCATAAGAACAAAAGAAATAGGAACAGGAGTGGGCCATTTGACCCCTTGAGCCTGCTCCGCCATTCAATAAGATCATGGCTGATCTGATCATGGACTCAGGTCCACTTCCCTGCCCGCTCCCCATAAACCTTTACTCCCTTATCGCTCAAAAATCTGTCCATCTCCGCTTTAAATATATTCAATGACCCAGCCTCCACAGCTTTCTGGGGCAGCGAATTCCATAGATTTATAACCCTCTGAGAGAAGAAATTCCTCCTCATCTTAGTTTTAAATGGGCAGACCCTTATTCTGAGACTATGGGCTAGATTTTACACTTTTGTGCATATCGGCCAAAAATGGGCGTTATTTCCGGTGTGGACGGTAAAAATGGGTTTTCAGATCACCGGCTTCTCACCCATTCTCAAAGCATCTAGTCTCCATATTTGAAATTGGGCGTTACCGTGAGCGATATGAAATGGGCGGTAGCGTTAAATCTCTCTGACCTTCTGCCGTAAAGTGTCGCCGTCCTTAGCAAGGGCATGGCAACGCTCGATTGCCGCGATCCAGGAGGTCAAGGGTCATCATGAAATGTGCAGAAGAGGAGACAGAGAGAAAGGAAATTGAGAGGGACTGAAGACGTGTGTGGGTGTGGTGTGGCTGCTTTGGGAGGAAGGAGGGAGAGTTTAGAGCTTTCGAGCAAATAGGGAAACAAAAATTAGCTGTTACCAGCTACATATTTGACCAAATTTGCACTATAATGGAGGGAGAGGAGGAAGCATCACAGCACGTTGTGGAGACTGACGCTGGAGAGAGCAGTGAGCTGGGAGAGGAGCACATTGGAGAGTGTAAAAGAGCGAGGAGGTTCTCGGATAAGGCAAATGCCTCCCTCCTGCAGGAGGTCGAGTTCCGCTGGGGTGATTTGACACAGGGGTGGCGTGGGAAGCCCACCCCAAAGGCCTACCAGAAGATATGGACCGAGATAGCAGAGGTGGTCTCGTCGGCGACCAACGAGGTGCGTGAGGGCAACCAATGCCACAAACGATGGAACATCCTTGTGGGATTCGCAAGAGTATTACATTTACTTACATGTACTTATGTATTTATATAATTTGATTTGTAAGAGTCATGAGTGACAGTCATCAGATGTGAGGTCTTTCACTTTTACCGGGAATGTTGTACTCAAAGCCTGCGGTCACAGTGTATGTCTTTAGGTAAAGAATGATCATTTTCATCATAATCATGATTACATCTGGAGGAAGAGGGAGGCCAATGGGGCAGCAGGCTCACATGCTGAAGAGGAGGAGGAGGAGCAGAGATGGAGGACGTGACATTCTAGCAGGGAGAGTACCCCAGATCTCTGTCATAGAGAACTTTCAGTAAGTGATACTTATTCTCACCTACCAAGGGTATATTCCATCTTCCGCAGCAAAAGGAAATGTGCACGATTGGCGAACATGAATTACTTCAGTCTCTGTGACAGTACCTAGCAATGATATCACGCAATGATCTCATGCCATGTCGTACTGTCACCTTTGACAGAAGAAGCTATCGACGATGAGGTCTGTGCAGAGGCAAATGGGTGAGGGGGCTACCAGTCCTCAGCGACATCACTGAGATGGAGGAGCGGGTGCTCGCACTCGTGGGGAAGCACACCCAGACAGCCACAGAAGCATCTGCAGACCCTGAAGTGATGCCACGTGAGTAAAATGGATGCCACCATTGCGTGATGCAAAGTCAATAGATGCCACAACCATTCTTATCCAAGCAATCATATATGATAGATGATTTCTAAAATTGTCCTAGAAATAATGCTGGCCTAATGATAATCATTGCAATGCAAATGTGTTGATGGTCATGAAATGTGATGTCTGTGAAGATTTTGATAGTGGTGGTGCTTTTGTCGTGCATATGCTGTGTTTAGCGCTGCACTTACCTTGTGACCCTAGGCACTCCCTTCTCCTCTAATAACCTCATTTGTATTTTGCAGCTCAGCCAGCAGCACAGTCCCAGGCAAGACCACAGAGGTCAGAAGGTGGGGGCGCAGGGCCTGACTCTCCGGATGATCCTACATCTGGTGCTGAGGAGCTCCGATTCTCGCCCATCAATCCACTGGGTCTGTTCTCTACAGATGAGAGTGCGGAGTTCGATGAACCTGCATCGCCACGCTCCAGAAGCCATTCCACCCCAAGGCCATCTAGTGGTCCTCCGGTCATTCCCGCCTCCACTCTGGAGGTACCGGCCCCAAGCACCTTGCCACAGGGCACCCCATTTGTCCCCAGGATGGCGCCGACCCCGTGGAGGTTTTGTGGACGCAGCAGGTCTGGTCCACGAGCGCCACATGAGAGCGGAGAAATGGTACAGTTGTCCAGGAGGACTGTAGACATTGGTGACCAGCTCAACGAAGCATTGCGAGGCATATCCTGACAGCTGGCCACCATGACTGAGTACGTTCCACGGATGGCAGAGGCCCTGGATGCGATAGCCAGGAACACTGCTGGCACAGGCCTTCCAGTGGTCCCAGAGCGCGGCACTCCACCCCTAGGTTCCGCACCACCACTGCAAATGACAGATGAGAGGAAGGACCAAGATCCTGCTTCTGCGTCAGAGAATGTTCCCCCCCCTTGGCACCTCCCCCCTTATGTACCTGTGCAACCACCACCTCTGCCTTCATCCCCCCCAATGAGGCACCGCCTGAGGAGCTCCTCGGCCAGGCATCGAGGAGCGAGGAGGGGAAGGGGTAGAGGTGGGGCGAAGAAGGGGAGGGGGAAGGAAAGTGAGGTGCATGTCCGCAGGTGATGGCTGTGTTATATCTCCATCTGGGTGTATGCAATTTGTTGTAATGTATGGGGGGAGGGTACCACCCTCCTGCTTTGTATTTGTATTCTGTGTTGCTGGACCTGTTGAACATTTGCTTGATGTCAATGGGGGAAAAAGTGGGGTGTGGGCGGGGGTTGGGTGTTTTTGCCTGTGATACTTATGATTTCAAACCAATGTTGGTATAACATTTTTTTTATTGAACATAACTTTGTTGCGCATTGTCTCAGATAGCTGGACCGTTACACACTGGTGATTCCTTAACATGAAAGGGTTAAATACAAATTAACTTCAATCAACGTAAACTTTAATTGGCACCAAGGTGATGGGCACCATTGATGTCTGAGCTGCACACACACAGCAGAGTGTCAGCGTTGTCACTCACATCAACATTCTTTGAAGCAAATCGTTCAGATATCAGCTCCTCACGTAAGAGTCTTGCAGCTATGTAGCCACCACGGGCCCTTTCCTGCGGTCTGGAGGGGGTCTGGGGCATGGTTGCAAAGCCAGCCTGATTGTCTGGCCCTAGGTCAGTGTCCAGCCCATCGTCGTCCTCTTCCTCTCTCTCCTGAGGTGGAGCATCAGTCCCTTCTGGCAATTCTTGTTCCTCCTGATAGTCAGGTTGTGCAGCATGGAGCACACGACCACGAATTGAGCTACTTGCTCAGGGTTGTATTGTAGCTCCCCTCCTGAGTGGTCCAGACATCTGAAGCACTGCATAAGCACAGTTATTGTTTTGTGGACCACATTGCGTTTGTCTCTGTGGCTCTGGTTGTATCGCTTCTTGGCCTCGGTGTGGGTGTAACGCAGTGGGGTCATCAGCCAGATGGCTAGGCCATATCGATTATCACCAAGCATCCAGCATTGTCATTGTGGCTGACTCTTAAAGATGTCAGAGACAGCGCTCTCAAGCAGGATGTGAGCCTCATCGAAGCTGTCCGGACATTTGGTATTCACTGCCATTCTGATCTGGTTGTGATTGACAACTAGTTGGACCTTCAGGGAGTGAAATCCTTTTGTTATGAAAAACCTCTGGGTCTTGAGAAGGTGGCCGCATGGCGATGTGAGTGCACTGTATAGCTCCCTGCACCCTGGGGAACTTAGCAATGTGGTAGAATGCTTCAGCCTTGTCAGTCCGAGCCTCCGTGGTCATGGGGAAGCTGATAAAAGTCCATCCTTCACACATACAGGACCTCCGTGACCTGTCTAATGCAGCGATGGGTTGCATGGTGAGACAGAGGGAAATCTCGACCGCGGAGCCCCGAAAGGAACCGGACGCATAGAAAGACAGTGCCGCGGTGACCTTGACCGACACCGATGTCCTGATGGCAGGCTGCATATGTGGCCTGATGAACTCACATATTTCATTGATCACCACCTTGTAGAAGCGCAGTCTCCGAAGGCAGGTGTGGTCAATCACATCGAGGGAAGACCTCTTTTTCCTGTACGTATGTGCAGATCTTAAATTGGACACATAATGATGTGCATCAGACATTGAGTCATCTGCACTCTGCAGCATCTGCGTAGTAATTGATGCAGGCTGAGAAATGGCTGGCCCCATTCCAATAAAAGTATAATGCCGATTGTTCAGAAGCAATAATTTCAATACTAGAAGACACCTACAGTAAAACCCAATTGTCCACAGTCTGAAAAGATGTCTGTTCAGATGGTCACTTCACCTGAGAAGAACTCCAGAGTCAATACAAACTCCCCCGAAGTTGAAGCAGCCTTAAAAAATGGCAGCCATACCTCTTGCTTTAGTTCAGAGCAGTTCCACTTTTTCCGGGTGGTTTTTGGGCGAGCGATATTGTGGGCTATGTTGTATGTAGGCACCTTTAGTAATGACACCACGAGGCAGGGTATGGTGCTTTAACTGTGCAGACCTGCAGTCCTTTATTAGCAGCTCCTGAGTGCTGACAACAAGCTGTGTGTTCCTTTTTATACTGGGTTACCTGCCGTGTGCAGGCAACCCCTAGGTCTCCAGCAGCAGCACTCTCTAGTGTACCGGTAAGGTGTGTACAGTTCAAGGGTACATTCAATGTTGCATGACAGTGTTACAGACATCACACAGTGAACAGGCATGCCAACATAACAATACTCCCTTGCGATGTGTGCGAGGTGGTGAAAGTGCCGGTGGCCGATCTCCTGGGCGTTAGTTTCGCCAAAAGTGCTCTTTACGACAAATAAATGGGCGGGCGACATTATTGAATTTTGGCGTTACGTTCCGCACGGAATTAACACTGGGCTATATTATGGGCGTTGATTTTGCCCATTCTGGTGATTCCGCCCAAATAAAGTGGGCGGGGGATATTATTTTTTCCCGGCGTTATGCACATGGGGAAAGTAACGCTCGGTGATAAGTTTCCGAAAAATGCCCGTCAGTTTCCATTTTGTGGCTAAATGGGCGTTATACGTCATTTCAGCGGTAAAATGGACACTAAGTGGGCGTTAAGCGTGCAAAAAACGTGGGAAATCTAGCCCCATGTCTCCTAGTTTTAGTTTCCCCGATCAGTGGAAATATCCTCTCTGCATCCACTTTGTCGAGCCTCCTCATTCATTTGTATGATTCAATAAGATCACCTCTCATTCTTTTGAATTCCAATGAGTAGAGGCCCAACCTATCTTCATAAATCAACCCCCTCATCTCCAGAATCAACCTAGTGAACCTTCTCTGAATAGCCTCCAATGCAAGTATATCCTTCTTTAAATACGGAGACCAAAACTTTTTTCCTTCCATTTTTTTAAATGTTGAAAAATTAGAAATCTTTCCCTCTTAGGGGAAACGCTTCTTGATGATGCATTTCTATGTGTGGTCTTGTGATAACAGAGGTGCTCATATCAGACACCAGTTCCATTAACCTGTTTGCAATGAATTGAATGCCCTTGGTGCCCCAGCTCAGTGTAATCCTAAGCAATGACTACCTGCAGGTTTTACAAAAGACGATTAAATGGGGCCTGTTGGTGGATGTTAAAGATTTTTTTACTGCTATTGTAAGAATCTCTCCCCGTCTCTCTCCCCAGTCTCTGTCTCTCTCTCTCCCCATCTCTCTCTCTCCCCCAATCTCTCTCTCTCCCAATCTCTCTCTCCCCCAATCTCTCTCTCCACCTGTCTCTCGCTCCCCAGTCTCTCTCCTTGTCTCTCTCTCTCCCTGCCACCCACCCCCCCACCCCGACCCCCCAGTCTCTTATTTTCTCTCTCTTTCTCTCTATCTCTTCAACACCCCCCCCCCCCCCCAACACTCTCTCCCTCTGTCACTCTCTAATCTTTTCTCCTCCCCCCCACGCACCCGAGGCTCAAGCCTGTAGCGGGTTCCAGTGCGCAGGCGCTCTTTATAATTGTATTGCTATGACTCCCAGCACAGTATTGCCATTTGACTGCCATTCACATTCAGTACGTCAGGTTCAGGTCTGTAGCGGCTTCCAGCATTCAGACGCCGGATTGTGTCTAGTGCGTAGGCACTAGGGCCCACTTCTGTGGGCCTAAAGAAAGCCTGTGGAATATGATTCAACAGGAGCGCCGCACACCCTGTTCCCGCCTCGTTGCGCACGTGCTGACCCCTTATTGCCCGGTGGCGACCCCTTTCTGCCCCGTGAGGGAAATTGCCTCACAGGTGCGGAGCAGCCATTGCTTGATGCCCCCTATGGCTTTTCCCGGCAGAAAGCTACCAGCATCTGCCCTTAAAGGGGAGGGTGCACTGCCGCAGCCACCATTTTATTTTAATTGTCAGCCGACTCGGAAGTTGGCCAGGCAACAGAAGCCATGGGTTTGGCTGGGCTGCCAACAGGCATGCTCAGCGCAGCATTCATGACACCGCTCGCCTTCCGTCCCGCTCCAAAAGAACTTCCGCCCCCAAGCACCACTGCTACGAATAAAACCATCAAAAGAGGGCGATTTCCCTCTATTTTTCACCCATGAAATTGGGCGGAGAACCTTCATTTAATTCGAATAAACGGAGTGGAGGGCAATTTCACCTCCAGTTGTTACATAGAAACATAGAAACATAGAAAATAGGTGCAGGAGTAGGCCATTCGGCCCTTCTAGCCTGCACCGCCATTCAATGAGTTCATGGCTGAACATGCAACTTCAGTACCCCATTCCTGCTTTCTCGCCATACCCCTTGATTCCCCTAGTAGTAAGGACTTCATCTAACTCCTTTTTGAATATATTTAGTGAATTGGCCTCAACAACTTTCTGTGGTAGAGAATTCCACAGGTTCACCACTCACTGGGTGAAGAAATTCCTCCTCATCTCGGTCCTAAATGGCTTCCCCCTTATCCTTAGACTCTGTTCCCTGGTTCTGGACTTCCCCAACATTGGGAACATTCTTCCTGCATCTAACCTGTCTAACCCCGTCAGAATTTTATATGTTTCTATGAGGTCCCCTCTCATTCTTCTGAACTCCAGTGAATACAAGCCCAGTTGATCCAGTCTTTCTTGATAGGTCAGTCCCGCCATCCCGGGAATCAGTCTGGTGAATCTTCGCTGCACTCCCTCAATAGCAAGAATGTCCTTCCTCAGGTTAGGAGACCAAAACTGTACACAATACTCCAGGTGTGGCCTCACCAAAGCCCTGTACAATTGTAGCAACACCTCCCTGCCCTTGTACTCAAATCCCCTCGCTATGAAGGCCAACATGCCATTTGCTTTCTTAACCGCCTGCTGTACCTGCATGCCAACCTTCAATGACTGATGTACCATGACACCCAGGTCTCTTTGCACCTGCCCTTTTCCTAATCTGTCACCATTCAGATAATAGTCTGTCTCTCTGTTTTTACCACCAAAGTGGATAACCTCACATTTATCCACATTATACTTCATCTGCCATGCATTTGCCCACTCACCTAACCTATCCAGGTCGCTCTGCAGCCTCATAGAATCCTCCTTGCAGCTCACACTGCCACCCAACTTAGTGTCATCCGTATATTTGGAGATACTACATTTAATCCCCTCGTCTAAATCATTAATGTACAGTGTAAACAGCTGAGGCCCCAGCACAGAACCTTGCGGTACCCCACTAGTCACTGCCTGCCATTCTGAAAAGTCCCCATTTACTCCTACTCTTTGCTTCCTGTCTGACAACCAGTTCTCAATCCATGTCAGCACACTACCCCCAATCCCATGTGCTTTAACTTTGCACAATAATCTCTTGTGTGGGACCTTGTCGAAAGCCTTCTGAAAGTCCAAATATACCACATCAACTGGTTCTCCCTTGTCCACTCTACTGGAAACATCCTCAAAAAATTCCAGAAGATTTGTCAAGCATGATTTCCCTTTCACAAATCCATGCTGACTTGGACCTATCATATTACCTCTTTCCAAATGCACTGCTATGACATCCTTAATAATTGATTCCATCATTTTACCCACTACAGATGTCAGGCTGACCGGTCTGTAATTCCCTGTTTTCTCTCTCCCTCCTTTTTTAAAAAGTGGGGTTACATTGGCTACCCTCCACTCCATAGGAACTGATCCAGAGTCAATGGAATGTTGGAAAATGACTGTCAATGCATCCACTATTTCCAAGGCCACCTCCTTAAGTACTCTGGGATGCAGTCCATCAGGCCCTGGGGATTTATCGGCCTTCAATCCCATCAATTTCCCCAACACAATTTCCTTACTAATAAGGATTTCCCTCAGTTCCTCCTCCTTTCTAGACCCTCCGACCCCTTTTATATCCGGAAGGTTGTTTGTGTCCTCCTCAGTGAATACCGAACCAAAGTACTTGTTCAATTGGTCCGCCACTTCTTTGTTCCCCGTTATGACTTCCCCTGATTCTGACTGCAGGGGACCTACGTTTGTCTTTACTAACCTTTTTCTCTTTACATATCTATAGAAACTTTTGCAATCCGTCTTAATGTTCCCTGCAAGCTTCTTCTCATACTCCATTTTCCCTGCCCTAATCAAACCCTTTGTCCTCCTCTGCTGAGTTCTAAATTTCTCCCAGTCCCCGGGTTCTCTGCTATTTCTGGCCAATTTGTATGCCACTTCCTTGGCTTTAATGCTCTCCCTGATTTCCCTTGATAGCTACGGTTGAGCCACCTTCCCTTTTTTATTTTTACGACAGACAGGAATGTACAATTGTTGTAGTTCATCCATGCGGTCTCTAAATGTCTGCCATTGCCCATCCACAGTCAACCCCTTCAGTATCATTCGCCAATCTATCCTAGCCAATTCACGTCTCATACCTTCAAAGTTACCCTTCTTTAAGTTCTGGACCATGGTCTCTGAATTAACTGTTTCATTCTCCATCCTAATGCAGAATTCCACCATATTATGGTCACTCTTCCCCAAGGGGCCTCGCACAACGAGATTGCTAATTAATCCTCTCTCATTACACAACACCCAGTCTAAGATGGCCTCCCCCCTAGTTGGTTCCTCGACATATTGGTCTAAAAAACCATCCCTTATGCACTCCAGGAAATCCTCCTCTACCGTATTGCTTCCAGTTTGGTTAACCCAATCTATGTGCATATTAAAGTCACCCATTATAACTGCTGCACCTTTATTGCACGCACCCCTAATTTCATGTTTGATGCCCTCCCCAACATCACTACTACTGTTTGGAGGTCTGTACACAACTCCCACTAACGTTTTTTGTCCTTTGGTATTCTGCAGCTCTACCCATATAGATTCCACATCATCCAAGCTAATGTCCTTCCGAACTATTGCCTTAATTTGCTCCTTAACCAGCAATGCTACCCCACCTCCTTTTCCTTTTATTCTATCTTTCCTGAATGTTGAATACCCCTGGATGTTGAGTTCCCAGCCCTGATCATCCTGGAGCCACGTCTCCGTAATCCCAATCACATCATATTTGTTAACATCTATTTGCACAGTTAATTCATCCACTTTATTGCGGATACTCCTTGCATTAAGACACAAAGCCTTCAGGCTTGTTCTTTTAACACCCTTTGTCCTTTTAGAATTTTGCTGTACAGTGGCCCTTTTTGTTCTTTGCCTTGGGTTTCTCTGCCCTCCACTTTTCCTCATCTCCTTTCTGTCTTTTGCTTTTGCCTCCTTTTTGTTTCCCTCTGTCTCCCTGCATTGGTTCCCATATAACATTGTTATCGAACTTTGGTTAGACCATGAGCTTAGAGTACTGAGTGCAAATGATTAATTGTGGCAATCAAACTATCAATTTGAAGAAGTTATCTGGGAAAATTATTGAAATAGTTGGAATAAACTGGATCAAGAGGCAATTGTGTCTCTGGAGAGCGAAAGGGGGCGAAATTGCCTTGCACCCCGTTTGGGGCACACAATTTGAATTAAATAAAAATTTAGCGCTTGGCGAAAGTGGAAACTAAGTAATCTGGAATTGGGGTCTTGGTGCATGATAAAACATCTGGGTGGTATCGGAAATGGTCTGCGCCTCCGTGGGGCGCTGCCAGGGCGGAAGCGCTGCAATATCACTCAGCGCGATGCGGACATGCCACATCGCGCTAATGTGTCACAATGTCCCCCCCCTTCTCCATAGAAACATAGAAAATAGGTGCAGGAGTAGGCCATTCGGCCCTTCTAGCCTGCACCGCCATTCAATGAGTTTATGGCTGAACATGCAACTTCAGTACTCCATTCCTGCTTTCTCGCCATACCCCTTGATCCCCCTAGTAGTAAGGACTTCATCTAACTCCTTTTTGAATATATTTAGTGAATTGGCCTCAACAACTTTCTGTGGCAGAGAATTCCACAGGTTCACCACTCTCTGGGTGAAGAAGTTTCTCCTCATCTCAGTCCTAAATGGCTTACCCCTTATCCTTAGACTGTGTCCCCTGGTTCTGGACTTCCCCAACATTGGGAACATTCTTCCTGCATCTAACCTGTCTAACCCCATCAGAATTTTAATCGTTTCTATGAGGTCCCCTCTCATTCTTCTGAACTCCAGTGAATACAAGCCCAGTTGATCCAGTCTTTCTTGATAGGTCAGTCCCGCCATCCCGGGAATCAGTCTGGTGAACCTTCGCTGCACTCCCTCAATAGCAAGAATGTCCTTCCTCAGGTTAGGAGACCAAAACTGTACACAATACTCCAGGTGTGGCCTCACCAAGGCCCTGTATAACTGTAGCAACACCTCCCTGCCCCTGTACTCAAATCCCCTCGCTATGAAGGCCAACATGCCATTTGCTTTCTTAACCGCCTGCTGTACCTGCATGCCAACCTTCAATGACTGATGTACCATGACACCCAGGTCTCTTTGCACCTCACCTTTTCCTACTCTGTCAACATTCAGATAATAGTCTGTCTCTCTGTTTTTACCACCAAAGTGGATAACCTCACATTTATCCACATTATACTTCATCTGCCATGCATTTGCCCACTCACCTAACCTATCCAAGTCGCTCTGCAGCCTCATAGCATCCTCCTCGCAGCTCACACTGCTACCCAACTTAGTGTCATCCGCAAATTTGGAGATACTGCATTTAATCCCCTCGTCTAAATCATTAATGTACAGTGTAAACAGCTGGGGCCCCAGCACAGAACCTTGCGGTACCCCACTAGTCACTGCCTGCCATTCTGAAAAGTCCCCATTTACTCCTACTCTTTGCTTCCTGTCTGACAACCAGTTCTCAATCCATGTCAGCACACTACCCCCAATCCCATGTCTCTTACAGGAGAGGGCCGCTGCGAACTCTGCAGCCGCTTCTGTGGTGGCCATTGGGCCACCAGGGAGGGATCCGGCCGGGACTGTGGCCCGGCACCCAAGAGGGGGTGCTAGCTGCCTATTGGCAGCCCAGCTGAACTAACGACCGCCACAGTTGGGCCTACTGCAAAGTCGGCTGACAAAAAAAAAAGATGGCGGCAACAGCGCTAGGCCCTTCCCTTCAAGGGTGGATAGGTCACCCCAGCCACAGCTTTTTGACCCACAAAGCTATCAATAGAATTGCCCTGCGCCAACTCCAGTTTCGCGCGGTGGGGCGTAAAGGGGTCGGTGCGCACGGCGATTATGTTATCGGCGTGTGCGCTGCCGCCCGGGACGAAAACTACGGGGTGTGGCGCAAAGTCAATTCCAGGCGGGTCACTTTCGCCGCCTGCCCCCAGGCGAAAAGTCCTTATCGCCCCGTTAGGTGCTAATAGGGCTTTAGGAAAGGGGCAATTTTGATCCAAAGGATTGCAGAATATCATGTGAAGACAGGTTCCTGGGTTCTATCAGAAAAGGACAGACTAGTTTGAGCTTAGTGGCCTTTTCCCTTTCCTAAAATATTAACACAGAGATAAGTACAGATGAGGGTGGCCATTCAGAGGAACAGGAGTAGGCCATTCAGTCCCTCGAGCCTGTTGCATCATTCAACAGTTAGCTCTTCCTTCATTCATCTTTGGACGGTATTGGAGGTGCTCGGTGCCTCTGTGAGGTGCTGTCGGGACGGAAGCGCTGCGATGTAACTCAGCGCGACATGGACGTCTCTCCCCTTCTGTTAAAGAGGAGGGCCGCTGCAAACAGTGCAGCTGCTTCTGTGGTGTCCACTAGGCCACCAGGGAGGGTTCGGCTGGGGCAGTGGCCCAGCACCCAAGAGGGGTTTCTTGAATTATTGCCTGCACTATTGTAACCAAGGACCATTCAGACATTAATCAGTCTGTGTGTGAAGAAATGCCTGATGCTATCTGTCTTGAACTTGCCTTTTACCAGTTTATATCAATGGTCCCCTTGTGATTGCAGTTTAACTTCAAATAGCGCTACGGACATATTTTTTTTCTAATCCACCAAATATGTTACAAGTAGATGGCATAGTTGGATTGATGAAACAGCCTGCATCGTATTCTCCCATTCATGCACACAACGATAAATGATAGGCACAGCAAAATCACATGTATTGTCAGCTTATCTGCTAAGGATTAAAAATTTACATCTTTGACAGGGAAGACAGAGAATTTTCATCAAAACTAGCATGAACATGTAAAAAAAGAAAAAACGCTGTCAGTTACTAATGGGGAACATGTAGAAAATAATGATCCATAATGACACGATGGACTGAATGGCCCCCTTCCGTGCTGTAATAATACTTTTCGTATATTTCCCAATACAGAGCATGGACTAAGTTCATTGCAGACTTAGTAAATCATTTCCATTTTCTCTTTTAAACCTACAAAGGTGCTTTCAATGCTCCAGAATAATACCACTAAAGGAAAATCTTAAGATGTTTCATAATCACTGAAGTACTTTTGAAGTGTAGTCATTGTTGTAATGTAAGCAAATGCAGCAAGAGATTGCGTCCAGCAAGATCCAATAAACAGCAGTGTGATAAATTTCAGGAGCGTTAGTTGGCCAGGACATCAGGATAACTCCACCTAAGCATGCAGATGAGGTTTCAGTTTAATATCGCACCTGAAAAATGGCACCTTCAGCAGTGATCCTTCGGCACTGCACTAAAATGTCAGCCTAGATTATGCATTTAAGTCTTTGGCATGGGGCCTAGAACCTATGACGTGCTAACTCGGAGGCAAGAATACTATCCTTGAGCCAAAGCTGCTAGTGCAGAATGTAAGTGCTTAACTGACATGGGAACTTTTCGAGCAATAACTAATTTAAAATCATCCCTTAGTTTACTTTTTGTGTGTAATGATGAATTCTTCAAGTGGATATGCCCTTACAGGTAGAATGTTCACAGCTTTGCCCCATCAAATCAATAGGTCCTGAAATTCCCAGCCGGATTCCAGTGAAACCCTCCCAAAAATGGCAGAGACTCCGTTGTTTTTTGGGGGTTCCAGCAGTCGTCCAGTGCACTTACGGCAGGGAAATGGGAGAACCCCTACTGAATTTTAGCTTCTGATGTAGTCTGTACTCTTAAATGTTGTGGTTTCCCAACCTGGCCCATTCTGTTAAACATTAGGCTTTAGCTTGAAAGGGTCATTTTACTTATTCTTACACTTTTTTTTTGGTGCACATCAAGGTGAGGGCCATTAGTAATTGGAGCAGTTCGGCATCCAGTTTCAGTGTCAAGCATTCCCAAATACAATTAGCATAGTTTGTCGTTGGGTAAAGCTCCCATTACAATGCTGTGGCAATGTCCTTCAGTTACTTCCTCTGAAAAATTCATCCTACACTGCCACTGTCGCATTTCTTCCATTCCTACACTAGCTGCCCTGTGACATCATTCGCCTTCGACATTGTGCCCCATTCAAGGGAAGTGGCGGCAGTGGAGCGCGTCAATAAAGCCCGAGGCTCGAGGCCCAGACCGAGCTAGTCAGGAGCAGCACCTGGAGCGGGCAGACCGGTGAGGGAAGCGGCGGCAGGGGAGCGCGTCAGTAAAGCCCGAGGCTCGAGGCCCAGACCGTGTTAGTCGGGAGCAGCACCTGGAGCGGGCAGACCGGTGAGGGAAGCGGCGGCAGCGGAGCGCGTCAGTAAAGCCCGAGGCTCGAGGCCCGAGGCCCAGACCGAGTTAGTCGGGAGCAGCACCTGGAGTGGGCGGACTGGTGAGGGAAGCGGCGGCAGCGGAGCGCGTCAGTAAAGCCCGAGGCTCGAGGCCCAGACCGTGTTAGTCGGGAGCAGCACCTGGAGCGGGCGGACCGGTGAGGGAAGCGGCGGCAGGGGAGCGCGTCAGTAAAGCCCGAGGCTCGAGGCCCAGACCGTGTTAGTCGGGAGCAGCACCTGGAGCGGGCGGACCGGTGAGGGAAGCGGCGGCAGCGGAGCGCGTCAGTAAAGCCCGAGGCTCGAGGCCCAGACCGTGTTAGTCGGGAGCAGCACCTGGAGCGGGTGGACTGGTGAGGGAAGCGGCGGCAGCGGAGCGCGTCAGTAAAGCCCGAGGCTCGAGGCCCAGACCGTGTTAGTCGGGAGCAGCACCTGGAGCGGGCGGACCGGTGAGGGAAGCGGCGGCAGCGCGTCAGTAAAGCCCGAGGCTCGAGGCCCAGACCGAGCTAGTCGGGAGCAGCACCTGGAGCGGGCGGACCGGTGAGGGAAGCGGCGGCAGTGCGGTCAAAAGTAAGAGAGAAGTAAAAAGTAATCGAAGTGTGACATCACAGCCAAGAGGATAAGTGATTGGCTGGTTGAGTGGTGAGTAGTTTTCTTTTTCTTTGTCATACCTTGTCATTGTTGCCAAATTACGTAATTTAAGGGTTAAGTCATGGCAGGAGAGCCCAGACCTGTGTCATGCTCCTCCTGTGCTATGTGGGAGGTCATCCCTGACAACTACATGTGCGGGAAGTGTAT
This sequence comes from Pristiophorus japonicus, assembly GCF_044704955.1. Lineage (NCBI taxonomy): Eukaryota > Metazoa > Chordata > Chondrichthyes > Pristiophoridae > Pristiophorus > Pristiophorus japonicus. The sequence continues at coordinate 52,018,582 of NC_091977.1, forward strand.
CTGGCTGCAGCTCCTGACAGACCGCATTGCGGCACTGGAGCTGTGCATGGATTCACTCTGGAGCATCTGCGATGTTGAGGATGTCGTGAATAGCACCTTTAGTGAGTTGGTCACACCGCAGGTAAAGGTTACACAGGCAGATAGGGAATGGGTGACCATCAAGAAGAGCAGTGGAAGGAAGGTAGTCCTGCGGTCACCTCCCTCCAAAACAGATACACCGTTTTGGGGACTGTTGGGGGAGATGACTCATCAGGAGAAGGCAGCAGCAGCCAAGTTCATGGCACCATGAGTGGCTCTGCTGCACAGGAGGGCAGGAAAAAGAGTGGGAGAGCTATAGTGATAGAGGATTCTATTGTAAGGGGAATAGATAGGCGTTTCTGCAGCCTCAATCGAGACTCCAGGATGGTATGTTGCCTCCCTGGTGCAAGGGTCAAGGATGTCGGAGCGGCTGCAGCGCATTCTGGAGGGGGAGGGTGAACAGCCAGCTGTCGTGATACATATAGGTACCAATGATATAGGTAAAAAATGAGATGAGGTCTGACAAGCTGAGTTTAGGGAGCTAGGAGTTAAATTAAAAAGTAGGACCTCAAAGGTAGTAATCTCAGGATTACTACCAGTGCCACGAGCTTGTCAGAGTAGGAATGGCAGGATAGCTAAGATGAATACGTGGCTTGAGGAGTGGTCCAGGAGGGAGGGATTCAAATTCCTGGGACATTGGAACCGGTTCTGGGGAAGGTGGGACCAGTACAAACCGGATGGTCTGCACCTGGGCAGGACCGGAACCAATGTCTTAGGGAGAGTATTTGCTAGTGCTGTTGGGGAAGGATTAAACTAATATGGCAGGGGGATGGGAACCTATGCAGGGAGACAGAGGGAAGTAAAATGGGGCAGAAGCAAAAGATAGAAAGAAGAAAAGTAAAAATGGAGGGCAGAGAAACCCAAGGCAAAAATCAAAAAGGGCCATATTACAGCAAAATTCTAAGGGAACAAAGTGTGTTTTTAAAAAAAAACAAGCCTGAAGGCTCTGTGCCTCAATGCGAGCAGTATTCATAATAACGTGGATGAATTAACTGCGCAGGCAGCTATTAACGAATATGATATAATTGGGATTACGGAGACATGGCTCCACGGTGACTAAGGCTGGGAACTCAACATCCAGGAGTATTCAACATTCAGGAAGGATAAACAGAAAGGAAAAGGAGGTGGGGTATCATTGCTGTTTAAAGAGGAAATTAATGCAATAGTAAGGAAGGACATTAGCTTGGATGATTTGGAATCAATTTGGGTAGAGCTGTGGAATACCAAAGGGCAGAAAACACTAGTGGGAGCTGTGTACAGACCACCAAACAGTAGTAGTGAGGTTGGGGACAGCATCGATCAAGAAATTAGGGAAATTAGGAAGGTACAGCAGTTATCATGGGCGACTTTAATCTACATATTGATTGGGCTAACCAAACTGGTAGCAATACAGTGAAGGAGGATTTCCTGGAGTGTATTAGGGATGGTTTTCTAGACCAATATGTCAAGGAACCAACTAGAGGGCTGGCCATCCTAGACTGGGTGATGTGTAATGAGAAAGGATTAATTAGCAATCTTGTTGTGTGAGGCCCCTTGGGGAAGAGTGACATGACATGGTAGAATTCGTTATTAAGATGTAACGTGACACAGTTAATTCAGAGACTAGGGTCCTGAACTTGAGGAAAGGTAACTTCGATGGTATGAGATGTGAATTGGCTGGAATAGACTGGCGAATGATACTTAAAAAGTTGATGGTGGATAGGCAATGGCAAACATTTAAAGATCACATGGATGAACTTCAACAATTGTAAATCCCTGTCTGGATTAAAAATAAAACGGGGAAGGTGGCTCAACCATGGCTGACAAGGGAAATTAGGGATAGTGTTAAATCCAAGGAAGAGTCATATAAATTGGCCAGAAAAAGTAGCAAACCTGAGGACTGGGAGAAATTTAGAATTCAGCAGAGGAGGACAAAGGGTTTAATTAGGAGGGGGAAAATAGAATATGAGAGGAAGTTGCTGGGAACATAAAAACTGACTACAAAAACGTCTATAGATATGTGAAGAGTAAAAGATCAGTGAAGACAAACATAGGTCCCTTGCAGTCAGAATCAGGTGAATTTATAATGGGGAACAAAGAAATGGCAGACCAATTGAACAAATACTTTGGCTCTGTCTTCACAAAGGAAGACGCATATAACCTTCCAGAAATACTAGGGGACCGAGGGTCTAGCGAGGAGGAACTGAAGGAAATCCTTATTAGTCAGGAAATTGTGTTAGGGAAATTGATGGGATTGAAGGCCGATAAATCCCCAGGGCCGGATAGTCTGCATCCCAGAGTACTTAAGGAAGTGGCCATAGAAATAGTGGATGCATTGGTGATCATTTTCCAACAGTCTATCGATTCTGGATCAGTTCCTATGGACTGGAGGGTAGCTAATGTAACACCACTTTTTTAAAAAGGAGGGAGAGAGAAAATGGGGAATTATAGACCGGTTAACCTGACATCATTAGTGGGGAATATGTTGGAATCAATTATTAAAGATGAAATAGCAACGCATTTGGAAAGCAGTGACAGGATTGGTCCAAGTCAGCATAGATTTATGAAAGGGAAATCATGCTTGACAAATCTTCTAGAATTTTTTGAGGATGTAATTAGTAGAGTGGACAAGGAAGAACCAGTGGATGTGGTGTATTTGGACTTTCAAAAGGCTTTTGACAAGGTGCCACACAAGAGATTGGTGTGCAAAATTAAAGCACATGGTATTGGGGGTAATGTATTGACATGGAAAAAGAACTGGTTGGCAGACAGGAAGCAGAGAGTAGGGATAAACAGGTCCTTCTCAGAATGGCAGGCAGTGACTAGTGGAGTACCGCAGGGCTCAGTGCTGGGACCCCAGCTATTTAGAAAGATAGAAACATAGAAAATAGGTGCAGGAGTAGGCCATTCGGCCCTTCTAGCCTGCACCGCCATTCAATGAGTTCATGGCTGAACATGCAAATTCAGTACCCCATTCCTGCTTTCTCGCCATACCCCTAGATCCCCCGAGTAGTAAGGACTTCATCTAACTCCCTTTTGAATATATTTAGTGAATTGGCCTCAACTACTTTCTGTGGTCGTGAATTCCACAGGTTACCACTCTGGGTGAAGAAGTTTCTCCTCATCTCGGTCCTAAATGGCTTACCCCTTATCCTTAGACTGTGACCCCTGGTTATGGACTTCCCCAACATTGGGAACATTCTTCCTGCATCCAACCTGTCTAAACCCGTCATAATTTTAAACGTTTCTATGAAGTCCCCTTTCATTCTTCTGAACTCCAGTGAATACAAGCCCAGTTGATCCAGTCTTTCTTGATGGGTCAGTCCCACCACCCCGGGAATCAGTCTGGTGAACCTTCGCTGCACTCCCTCAATAGCAAGAATGTCCTTCCTCAAGTTAGGAGACCAAAACTGTACACAATACTCCAGGTGTGGCCTCACCAAGGCCCTGTGCAAATGTAGCAACACCTCCCTGCCCCTGTACTCAAATCCCCTCGCTATGAAGGCCAACATGCCATTTGCTTTCTTAACCGACTGCTGTACCTGCATGCCAACCTTCAATGACTGATGTACCATGACACCCAGGTCTCATTGCACCTCTCCTTTTCCTAATCTGTCACTATTCAGATAAAAGTCTGTCTCTCTCTATTTTTACCATCAAAGTGGCTAACCTCACATTTATCCACATTATACTTCATCTGCCATGCATTTGCCCACTCACCTAACCTATCCAAGTCACTCTGCAGCCTCATAGCATCCTCCTCGCAGCTCACACTGCCACCCAACTTAGTGTCATCCGCAAATTTGGAGATACTACATTTAATCCCCTCGTCTAAATCATTAATGTACAGTGTAAACAGCTGGGGCCCCAGCACAGAACCTTGCGGTACCCCACTAGTCACTGCCTGCCATTCTGAAAAGTCCCCATTTACTCCTACTCTTTGCTTCCTGTCTGACAACCAGTTCTCAATCCATGTCAGCACACTACCCCCAATCCCATGTGCTTTAACTTTGCACATTAATGTCTTGTGTGGGACCTTGTCGAAAGCCTTCTGAAAGTCCAAATATACCACATCAACTGGTTCTCCCTTGTCCACTCTACTGGAAACATCCTCAAAAAATTCCAGAAGATTTGTCAAGCATGATTTCCCTTTCACAAATCCATGCTGACTTGGGCCTATCATGTCACCTCTTTCCAAATGCACTGCTATGACATCCTTAATAATTGATTCCATCATTTTACCCACTACTGAGGTCAGGCTGACCGGTCTATAATTCCTTGTTTTCTCTCTCCCTCCTTTTTTAAAAAGTGGGTTTACATTGGCTACCCTCCACTCGATAGGAACTGATCCAGAGTCAATGGAATATTGGAAAATGACTGTCAATGCATCCGCTATTTCCAAGGCCACCTCCTTAAGTACTCTGGGATGCAGTCCATCAGGCCCTGGGGATTTATCGGCCTTCAATCCCATCAATTTCCCCAACACAATTTCCTGACTAATAAGGATTTCCCTCAGTTCCTCCTCCTTACTAGACCCTCTGACCCCTTTTATATCCGGAAGGTTGTTTGTGTCCTCCTCAGTGAATACCGAACCAAAGTACTTGTTCAATTGGTCTGCCATTTCTTTGTTCCCAGTTACGACTTCCCCTGATTCTGACTGCAGAGGACCTACATTTGTCTTTACTAACCTTTTTCTCTTTACATATACATCAATGATTTAGATGAAGGTATTGAGTGTAATATCTCCAAGTCTGCAGATGACACTAAGCTGGGGGGCGGTGTGAGCTGTGAGGCGGACGCTAAGAGGCTGCAGGGTGACTTGGACAGGTTAGGTGAGTGGGGAAATGCATGGCAGATGAAGTATAATGTGGATAAATGTGAGGTTATCCACTTTGGGGGCAAAAACACGAAGGCAGAATATTATCTGAATGGCAGCAGATTAGGAAAAGGGGAGGTGCAACGAGAGCTGGGTGTCATGGTACATCAGTCATTGAAAGTTGGCATGCAGGTACAGCAGGCGGTAAAGAAGGCAAATGGCATGTTGGCCTTCATAGCTAGGGGATTTGAGTATAGGAGCAGTTGTACAGGGCCTTAGTGAGACCTCACCTGGAATATTGTGTTCAGTTTTGGTCTCTTAATCTGAGGAAGGACGTTCTTGCTATTGAGGGAGTGCAGCGAAGGTTCACGAGACTGATTCCCAAGATAGCAGGACTGACATATGAGGAGAGACTGGATCGACTGGGCCTGTATTCACTGGAGTTTAGAAGAATGAGAGGGGAGCTTCTAGAAACATATAAAATTCTGACGGGACCGGACAGGTTAGATGCCGGAAGAATGTTCCCGATGTTGGGGAAGTCCAGAACCAGTGGTCACAGTCTAAGGATAAGCGGTAAGCCATTTAGGACCGAGATGAGGAGAAACTTCTTCACTCAGAGTTGTTAACCTGTGGAATTCTCTACCACAGAGAGTTGTTGATGCCAGTTCGTTAGATATATTCAAGAGAGAGTTAGATGTGGTCCTTACAGCTGAAGGGATCAAGGGGTATGGAGAGAAAGCATGAAAGGGGTACTGAGGTGAAGGATCAGCCATGATCTTATTGAATGGTAGTGCAGGCTCGAAGAGCTGAATGGCCTACTCCTGCACCTATTTTCTATGTTTAAAACACACATTGAACATGCCTGAACTCAAACATTCTTCTGTTCTCCTCAGTAGCCTTCAAGCTCTGCCAGGCCTGGTAAGATGATACCTATAATATAATTTCTTGTATTTGCCTTGCCTTAGCTGCAGGACATATTGCTATGTTTATTAGTCTCAAGGTGTGAAATGTTATTAACCCACTATGGGAGAAGACAATAGTATCAGCTGTAACCTGTATTTTTTTCTGACAGTATCCTACTGTTGCCAACAGTACAAGGGTTTTAGTATTTGCACAGGCTATAATTTATATTAGTGGCAGGGCAGAGTGGGACATCCAGTTGGCTTTATGACTGTTGCTAATACTGCTCCTCATTGGGTTACTCCTGGTGGGAGGAAACACAAGAGTGGTGCTGCAGCATTCAAAACTTTGCAGACAATTAAAGTCTGTATTTTTGGAGAGAACGAACCACAATGACTTAAGAGAGCAGCAGCCTTAATGGTAGAGGTGACAGCATCAAAAAGGGGTCCCAGATTTCTCATATATTTGTGCATGTTTTACTTGCTGAAGTAAGGGCTTGAAGGGAAAGGTAATTGGGCAATGAGCGCAGGAAGTCCCATTAGTGTGGCTCAGGCTGTGTGAAGGGGAGTTGTGGAAGTAGTCAATGCAACCTCCCCAATCCCAGGAATTGCCACAGTGCAGGAATGGGGTCAGCATCCTCACTAGTGCCAAGGTAAGTCAAGGCACTGTTCCCAATGTGTATGAACGATATTGGCCTCACTTGGCTCTTGTTATCTCCTGCTGCTTCCATGTTGCCTCCTGGGTGTCAGGGAAACTTGCTTAGGCAAAGGGGAACCTTTGGATACAGTGAAGTACCAAGTGAACTCACATTGCCTGCCACAGGGGGTTCTGCTAGTCTTGATAGACCGCTGATTTAAAGGGACAGGGCACCTGGATGTCTCATCATGGGATGCATACGTTCTGATGGAGGGAAATGTGCATCCATGCCACTCACTATCCTTTAAAATTGTGTTGCCTCCCTGTAAGGGAACGATCACATATAACCAGTGTCAGAGAAATATAACCGGGGGAGAAGCATCACTAGTCAAAACCCTGAGTCTCCACAAAGATAAAAAGGTAGACAGATAGAAAAGGATATGGAAGATTGTGAGATTGGAGGTGAGCTGGTAAGAGAAGATTGATCCAGACTGGACAAGGCCCATCCTAAATGGTGTTAGCTTTATGTGCTTTCTCAAAGTATTGCACTGTCCTTATATTTAATTACTATTTCTTTGAGGGGAAAGAGCGGGAATAGAGCGGCAGCAGAGCAGCAGTGGGAGACGACAAAAGAGCGGGAGCAGCGCGCCAGCGGGAGACTACACACGAGCTAGCTCAGAGCAGCGCGAACGAACCTGTGAAGGGAAAAAAATAAAATTGAAGTGTGACCTCACGGGAAAGCAGGTAAGTGATTGGTTGGTGAGTACTTCTCTCTTTTTTCTAAACTTGGGCATCGGTTTAAATTAAGTAAGAGCAGTGGTACAGATTAAAAACTATACATGGATAATTCAAATTTCAAAACCTGAAACCCTAATTAATTAAATAAATACATTAGCAATGGCAGGGCAGGCGATGTGTTGCAGCTGCAGCATGTGGGAGCTGGTGGACACCAGTGTGATCCACGGCGACCACATCTGCAGTAAGTGTTGGCTGCTCCAGGAACTACGGCTCAGAGTTGATGAGCTGGAGTCCGTGCTTCAGACACTGCGATACATCAGGGAGGGGGAGAGTTACCTGGATGCGGAGTTCCAGCAGGCAGTCACACCAATTAGATTAATTAACTCAAATTTGGTCCGTGGTCAGGGACAGGAGGGTGTGACTACGAGTGAGGCAGGTATGGAGCTCCAGAAGGTAACATTGGAGGAGCCTCAGCCCTTGAACTTGTCCAACAGGTATGAGATTCTTGCTCAGTGTGTGGACGAGAGCAGGGACTGCAGGGAGGATGAGCAAACTGAACCCACAGCACCGTGGTACAGGGCCATTCAAGTTGGGGTAGTGTAAAGGAATGTGGTAGTGGTCGGGGACAGTATGGTTAGGGGCATAGATACTGTCCTGAAGGCTGTGTTGCCTTGCCAGGGTTAAGGACATCTCCTCTGGGCTGGAGAGGAACTTGGGGTGGGAGGGGAAAGATCCAGTTGTCATGATCCACTTGGGTATCAATGACAGAGGTAGGACAACGAAAGAGGTTCTGCTGAGGGAGTATGAGCAGCCAGGGGCTAAATTAAAAAGCAAAACCACAAAGGTGATCATCTCTGGATTAGTAGCAGAGCCACTAGCAAATCTGCATAGGGTAAATAAGATCAGAGAGATGAACACGTGGCTCAAAGATTGGTGTGGGAGAAATGGGGTTCAATTCATGGGGCACTGGCACCAGTACTGGGATAAGAGGGAACTGTTCCGTAGGTACAGGCTTCACTTGAACCATGCTAGGACCAGTGTCCTGCCGAATCAAATAACTAGAGCTGTAGATATGGCTTTAAACTAAATAGTGGGGGGAGAGATCAGGTGAGTGGAAATTTAAAAAGCCAAGGAGAAAGGAGAAGGCAATAGAGCAGGGTAGTGATAGGGGTAATGATAACCAGAGCGTGACAGGAAGGGACGGAATGTATAAACATAAGAGTGCATCAGAAAGTGGGGTCAGAGTAGGGAAAAGTGATAAAAGGACAAAATTAAAAGCTCTTTGTCTGAATGCACACCATAGATGAGTTGACGGCACAAATAGAAATAAATGGGTATGATCTGATAGTCATTACAGAGATGTGGTTGCAAGGTGACCAAGGCTGGGAACTGAATATTCACGGGTATATGACATTTTGGAAGGATAGGCAGAAAGGAAAAGGAGGTGGGGTACCTCTGTTAATAAAGGATGAGATCAGTGCAGTAGTGAGAGATGGTATTGACTCAGAAGATCAAGATGTAGAATCAGTTTGGGTGGGGATAAGAAAGAATAAGGGGAAGAAGTCACTTGGGGGAGTAGTCCATAGGCCTCCTAACAGTAGCTACACTGTAGGACAGAATATAAATCAAGAAATAATGGAGGCTTGTAAGAAAGGTACTACAATAATCATGGGCAATTTTAATCTTCATATTGATTGGATAAATCAAATTGGCAAAGGTAGCCTTGAGAAAGGGTTTATAGAATGTATTCGGGATGGTTTCTTAGAATAATATGTTATGGAACTAACCAGGGAGCAGACTATTTTAAATCTAGTAAAGTGTAATGAGAAAGGATTAAATGATCTCATAGTAAAGGATCCTCTAGGGAACAGTGATCATAGCATGGTAGAATTTAAAATTCTGTTTGAGGGTGAGAAAGTTGGGTCTCAGACTAGTGTCCTGAACTTACCTGAAGGCAATTACAAAGGTATGAAAGCAGAGTTGGCTAAAGTGGACTGGGAAAATAGATTAAAGGGTAAGATGGTAGATAAGCAGTGGCAGACATTTAAGGAGATATTTCATAACTATCAGCAAAGATATATTCCAGTGAGAAAGAAAGACTCCAAGAGAAGGATGAACCATCCGTGGCTAACTAAGGAAGTAAAGGATGGTATCAAATTGAAAACAAAGGCATACAATGTTGCGAAGATTAGTGGTAGGCCAGAGGTTTGGGAAATGTTTAGAAACCAGCAAAGGACGACTAAAAAAAATAATAGAGGGAAGATAGATTATGAGAGTAAACTAGCAAGAAATATAAAAACAGACAATAAGAGCTTCTATAGGTATATAAAAAGGAAGAGAGGAGCTAAAGTAAACATTAGTCCCATGGAGGATGAGACTGGGGAATTAACAATGGGAAACGGGGAAATGGCAAAGACTTTGAACAAATATTTTGTATCGGTCTTCACAATAGAAGACACTAAAAGCATCCCAATAATGGATAATCAAGGGGCTATAGGGAGGGGGGAACCTAAAACAATCACTATCACGAAGAGAAAAAGTACTAGGCAAACTAACAGGACTAAAGGTAGACAAGTTCCTGGACCTGATGGCCTGCATCCTAGGGTCTTAAAATAAGTGACTGCAGAGATAGTGGCTGCATTGATTGTAATCTACCAAAATTCCCTGGATTCTGAAGAGGTCTCAGCAAATTAGAAAACCGCAAATGTAACACTCCTATTTAAGAAAGGAGCGAGACAGAAAGAAGGAAACTATAGACTGGTTAGCCAAACATCGGTCATTTGGAAAATGCTGGCGTCCATTATCAAGGAAGTAGTAGCAGGATGTTTACAAAATCATAATGTAGCCAAGCAGAGTAAGCATGGTTTTATGAAAGAGAAATCATGTTTGACAAATTTGCTGGAGTTCTTTGAGGATGTAATGAGCAGGGTGGATAAAGGGGAACCAGTGGGTGTAGTGTATTTGGATTTCCAGAAGGCATTCGATAAGGTGCCACATAAAAGGTTACTGTACAAGATAACAGCTCATGGAGTTGGGGATAATATATTAGCATGGATAGAGGATTGGCTAACTAACAGATAGCAGAGAATCGGGATCAATAGGTCATTTTCTGGTTGGCAAACTATAACTAGTGGGGCGCCGCAGGGATCGGTGCTGGGGCCTCAACTATTTCCAATCTATATTAATGACTTGGATGAAGGGACCAAGTGTAATGTAGCCAGATTTGCTGATGATACAAAGATAGGTGGGAAAGCAAGTTGTGAGGAGGATGCAAAGAATCTGAAAAGGGATATAGATAGACTAAGGCAAAACATTTGGCAGATGGAATATAATGTAGGAAAATGTGAGGTTATCTACTTTTGTAGGAAAAATAAAAAAGCAAATTATTATTTAAATGGAGAGAGATTACAAAATGCTGCAGTACAGAGGGATTAAGGGGTCCTTGTACGTGAAACACAAAAAGTTAGCATGCAGGTAAAGCAAGTAGTTAAGAAGGCAAATGTAATGTTGGCCTTTATTGCAAGGGGGATGGAGTATAAAAGTAGGGAAGTCCTACTACAACTGTACAGGACGTTGGTGAGACCACACCTGGAGTACTGCGTACAGTTTTGGTCTCCTTATTTAAGGAGGGATATACTTACATTGGAGGCAGTTCGGAGAAAGTTCACAAGGTTGATTCCTGAGATGAAAGGGTTGTCAAGAAAGGCTGAGCAGGTTGGGCCTATATTCCTTGGAGTTTAGAAGAATGAGAGGTGATCTTATTGAAACATAGAAGATTCTGAGGGGGCTTGACTGGGTAGATGCAGAGAGGATGTTTCCCCTCGTGGGGAGATCTAGAACTAGGGGGCATAGTTTCAGAATAAGGGATCGCCCATTTAAAACGGAAATGAGAAGGAATTTCATCTCTCAGCGGGTCGTGAATATGTGGAATTCTCTACCCTGGAGAGCTGTGGAGGCTGGGTCATTGAATATATTTAAGGTGGAGATAGATAGACAAATTTTTGAACGCTAAGGAAGTCAAGGGTTATGGGTAGCGGGTAGGGAAATGGAGTTGAGACCAAGATCAGAACAGCCATGATCTTATTGAATGGCGGAGCAGGCTCGATGGACTAAATGGCCTATTCCTATTCCTATTTCTTATGTTCTTATGAAGTGTTATTGTATTAGCAGCCAGTTAAGAGTGAACCACATTGCTGTGGGTCTGGAGTCATATATAGGCCAAACCGTGTAAGGACAGCAGATTTTCTTCCCTAAAGGACATTAATGAACCAGATGGGTTTTTACTACTAGCTTATTAATTTCAGTGTTTTTTTAAAATTAACAGTATTTAAATCCCCCAGCTGCCATGGTGGAATTTCAACTCATGTCTCTGGATCATTAGTCCAGGAATCTGGATTACTCGTCCAGTAATATAACCACTATGCTACCGTACCCTAGATACACATAGGAACTCTGCCAAATGGCCCAGCAAGAGTCTCGAGTTATTGTAGGAACAGGAGTAGGCCATTTAGTCTCTCAAGCCTGTTACACATTCTATTAGATCATGTTTGATCTGTACCTCATTTACCTACCTTTGCTCCATATCACTTGATACCCTTACCTAACAAAAATGTATTGATCTCAGTCTTGAAAATTTCAATTGTCCCAGCATCCACAGCTTTCTGGGGGAGCGAGTTCCAGATTTCCACTACCGTTTGTGTAGAAAAGGACTTCCTGATTTTGCTCATAAATGGCTAGCTATAATTTAAAGATTATGCCCCATGTTTATGGATGAACCCACCAGAGGAAATAGTTTCTCTGTATCTAACCTATCAAATCCTCAATTACCCCCAGCAACACCTCCCCTTCCCATGGAACCTTCCCGTGCAAGTCCAGGAGATGCAACACCTTCCCTTTTACCTCCTCCCTTCTTACTGTACAGGGCCTCTGTCATGTATGTATCCTTGGGTTTACTAGCCACCAGGTGGCGCCATTGTCAGAGGTCATTGGGCTGTGTGCATGTGTGTGCGGCCCAGGTATAAAAGGCCAGCCATCTGGTAATGTAATCATTTAGGCCCTAATAAAATAGAGCTGGGTTTGTATCTGTTCGGAGTTTACAGTATTCAGTCTATTGAGTTATTGCATACACAACATTTGATAACGAGGTAACAAGAACCTGTGCATGCAAAAATGAGCACAATTGGAATTCTGGAGCGATTCATGGAAGAAGATTGGGCAGACTTTGTAGCCCGCTTGAACCAGTACTTCATGGCCAACAAAATGGAGAAAGAGGCAGACGCAGTTCGGCACCGGGCAGTCCTCCACACGGTTTGCGGCCCGAAAATCTATGGACTCATAAAGAATCACCTCTCACCCTCAAGTCCAACAGACAAGGACTATGTGCTCTAATACATGACCATCTCAAACCAGATGAAGGCATCTCAAGATAACGAGTCTATATGCACGTTAATTCTGAGGGCCAGGATGCATCGGAATTCATTGCCGACCTAACTGGACCGTGTAAGTTCGAAACTGCGTTGGCAGACATGCTGCGGGACTTCTTTGTAATCGGCATCAACCACGAGATGATCCTGCGTAAGCTACTGGCGGCAGAGATGCTGGATTTGAGCAAGGCCATCACGATTGTCCAATTGTGCATGACAACGGACAAAAGCTTAAAGCAGATATAATTGAAAAATCGGAACTTGGCAAGTACTGTAAACAAGATAGTATCGTCGTTTGGCAGAGCTGCATATGGCAGGGCCTACCCAACTGCGTACACGAAACCTGTGGCTGCTCAAAGTCCGCCAACGGGAATCCGATATCACCGTGTTGGCGTTGTGGGGGAAATCATCGGCATCATCAGTGTCGGATTAAACAGTATATTTGTAAAGCTGTTCGAGAGTGGGGCATCTCCGGCAAATGTGTCCGCAACTGAGCAAGTGTGCTGCGACACACCACGTGGAGGATGATGACCAGTCTAGCGCGGATCCGGATATGAAATCTGAGATACCAGAGGAGGAAATGTATGGACTGTATTCGTTCCTAACAAAGAGCCAACCGATAATGATTAATGTAAAACTTAATGGTGTGCCAGTATTGGTGGGACTGGACACGGGTGCGAATCAATCAATAATGAGCCAGAGGACATTTGACAGGCTGTGGAATACTAAGGCTGTGAGGCCTAAGCTGAGTCCAGTCAATGTCAAGTTGCGTACATACACTAAAGAACTCATAACAGTGATTGGCAGTGCAGTCGTCAAGGTGTCGTATAATAGTACAGTTCACGATTTACCGTTAAGGATTGTTCCAGGCAATGGTCCAACGCTGTTCGGCAGGAACTGGTTAGAAAAAATCAAATGGAACTGGAACAAGATCAAAGCGTTGTCGTCAGAGGAGGATACTCCATGTGCTCAAGTGCTGAGCAAGTTCCCCTCGCTGTTTGAACCAGGCATCGGCAATTTCACGGGAGCCAAGGTGCAGATCCAGGTGAACGCGGATGCAAGACCCATCCATCATAAAACTCAGGCAGTTCTGTACATGATGAGGGAGAAGGTCGAAATCAAACTGGACAGATTCCAGCATGAAGGGATCATATCACCGGTTGAATTTAACGAATGGGCCAGCCCCATTGTTCCTGTGTTGAAAAGTGATGGCACTGTCAGGATTTGTGGAGACTACAAGGTTATGATCAACTGAGTTTCGAAACAGGATCAATACCCGTTACCGAAGGCTGATGACCTGTTTACAGCGCTAGCCGGGGGGAAGTCGTTCACAAAACTGGATCTGATGTCAGCCTACATGACACAGGAGCTGGTCGACACGTCGAAACTTACGTGCATCAACATTCATAAAGGACTGTTTATGTACAACAGGTGTTCTTTTGGAATTCGCTCGGCTGCAGCCATATTTCAGAGGAACATGGAGAGTCTACTGAAATCCATCCTCAGACCGTCGTGTTCCAATACACACTGGTCACAGGTTGTGACTCTGCCAAACAACTGAACAACCTGGAAGAGATTCTACATCGTCTGGACAAAGTGGGACTCAGACTGAAATGCTCGATGTGCATCTTCATGGCACCGGAATTCTAATTCCTGGGGATGAAAATTGCTACTGACGGTAACAGGCCTACGGACTCAAAAACCAAGGCCATCAAAAATGCACCCAAGCCTCAGAATGTGACGGAGCTGCATTCGTTCCTTGGTCTACTCAACTACTTCGGTAATTTCTTACCTAGATTGAGCACCTTATTAGAGCCACTGCACATGCTGCTAAGAAAAGGTGACAACTGGGTTTCGGGTGCGTCTCAAGATAGAACTTTTGAGAAAGCTATTAATCTGCTTTGCTCTAACAAGCTGCTGGTACATTATGATCCGTGTAAGTGCCTAGTATTGGCCTGTGATGCTTCGACATATGGAGTTGGTTGTGTGCTCTAACAAACTAATGAGTCGGGCAAATTACAACCTGTTGCATATGCTTCAAAAAGTTTGTCAAAGGTGGAAAGAGCCTGCAGCATGGTAGAGAAAGAAGCACTAGCCTGTGTATGGGGTTAAAAAGATGCATCAGTACCTGTTTGGTCTTCGGTTTGAACTGGAAACAGATCACAAGCCACTTATTTCATTGTTTTCGGAAAACAAAGGTATCCATATCAATGCATCATCCTGCATTCAGAGGTGGGTGCTGACATTATCTGCCTATGATTATGTCATTCGCCATAGACCTGACACTGAGAATTGTGCCGATGCATTGAGCCGTCTGCCGTTGCCCACACCGCCACAACCGGCAGACCTACTGTTAGTCATGGATGCTTTTGAAAGTGAAGGAACCCCTGTCACAGCCCAACAAGTTAAAACCTGGATCAGCCAGGATCCGATATTATCGGTTGTGAAACGTTGTATCCTTAGTGGTGATTGGTCTGTCATACCCAAGCAAATGTGTGAGGAGACCAAACCTCAAACCTTACATCCGTCGCAAAGACGAACTATCCATTCAATCAGATTGTATACTGTGGGGTAATCATGTTGTTATGCCCAAGAAAGGTAGAGAGAAATTTGTGCATGATCTACATAGCACGCATCCCGGTGTTGTCATGATGAAAGCCATTGCCAGGTCTCATGTATGGTGGCCTGGAATTGACTCTGATCTGGAATCATGTGTGCATCAGTGCAACACTTGCATGCAGCTTAGTAAAGCACCAGCGGAATCGCCGCTTAGTCTGTGGCCATGGCCATCTAAACCATGGTCCAGGATCCACATCGACTTTGCAGGTCCCTTCCTGGCAAAGATGTTCTTAGTTGTGCTGGATGCTTATTCCAAGTAGATAGTGTACAATCATGTCATCCAGTACATCCACAGCTACCACTGAGAGCCTTCGTGTCATGTTTGCTACGCATAGTCTGCCTGACATCGTTGTAAGTGACAACGGATCTTGCTTCACCAGTATGGAGTTTCAAGAGTTCATGAAACTCAATGGTATCAAACATGTGAGGTCAGCACCATTCAAACCCGCATCCAATGGCCAAGCCGAGCGTGCTGTCCAAACCATCAAGGAGAGTATGAAACGTGCAACACAAGGTTCACTGGAAACTCGCTTGTCACACATATTGCTTAGTTACAGAACAGGACCTCATATGCTTAACAGGGTCTCCCCTGCTGAACTATTGATGAAGCGAGGTCTCAAGACCAGGCTCTCTCTTGTCCATCCTGACTTGAATAATTGTGTCGAATACAGACGTCAAAGTCAGCAAGGATATCATTTTTTTGCATATATTTTCATTATTAAATGGGTTTTAAAGAATCAAATCTGTTGAGAACATATCTTGTTCTTTAATTTGTTTAAAATAAAAACTAGACAGGAAATGGGAAAACAATGTTGGGCAAATTTGAAGAGCACAACGTATAAACTTCGTAATTAAAAGTTGAAAATAGTTACTTTACTGGCTTGTATCCTTGGCGTAATTTAAAGTTTATACCATGTATGTTGGGTTGGATACCAAACTGTGGGATACGATTTATAGTTCTACAAATTAACTTTAAAACAATTAATTCTAAAATTAGCTTGTCTAAATGTTTATTCTAAACACACAACGGGCAAGACTGAAAGGCTTGTTAAATAGGTTGTCCTTTTTGAGGAATAAAATCGGTAATTCATTTTATTCTCTCATTGCCCTCTATGTCACAACTTCTGTGCCTTAAAATATAAACATGGTAATGTTGGCAGTGTGGTGGTGCAGCCTGTTGTAGCATCAGAGTGTGGTAGGGCTCGGGCTTGCTCGCCTGCCCCATCCTTGCATTCGACCCAGTTTATGTTCTCAAGTGTGCTGCTATGGTAAAATGTCACATTGGTGTCCAATCACTTCCCCATATAGGGAAAGGAGGGGGAGAGAGAAAATCTAAGGGGCACTTAGTTTCCATATTTATGAAAGAATATATTTGCTTTGGGGGCATTCAGAGAAGGTCTACTCCTGCTCCTATGTTGATTCTGGAGATGAGGGGGTTGACTTATGAGGAAAGGTTGAGTAGGTTGGGCCTCTACTCATTGGAATTCAGAAGGATGAGAGGTGATCTTATCAAAACGTGTAAGATTATAAGGGGGCTTGACAAGTTGGATGCAGAGAGAATGTTTCCACTGATAGGGGAGACTAGAACTAGGGGGCATAATCTTAGAATAAGGGGCCGCCCATTTAAAAATGAGACGAGGAGAAATTTCTTCTCTCAGGGTTGTAAATCTGTGAAATTCGCTGCCTCAGAGAGCTGTGGAAGCTGGGTTATTGAATAAATTTAAGACAGAGATAGACTGTTTCTTAACTGATAAGGGATTAAGGGGTTATGGGGAGTGGGCAGGGAAGTGGACCTGAGTCCATGATCAGATCAGCCATGATCGTATTAAATGGCGGAGCAGGCTCGAGGGGCCGTATGGCCTACTCCTGCTCCTGTTTCTTATGTTTTTATGATCGTGCTACTGTGTCACGTGACATTTCTATCAATGATCCTGTGTATGTACTGAATTATGGTCAAGGTCCCAAATGGATCGCCGGTACTGTTACGGCCAAGGAGGGTAACCGAGTGTTTATTGTTAAGCTCAAGAATGGGCAGACATGCAGGAAACATGTTGATCAGATAAAGCTGTGGCATACGGATGAACCGGAACAGTCTGAGGAAGACACAATCACTGACCAACCAACCAACCTACCCTCAGTCATCAGAGGACTCTGCTGTCATCAGTGAATCTGGACTTTCAATTCACTTCCATCAGATCGGCTACTCAGCCCCCAGTCATAACAGACTCAGAACGCTCGCCCAAGGCTGGAGTTGAACTGAGACGTTCAACTTGGGAACGGAAAGCCATGGACCATCTCAATTTATAAAAAGACTGTTACTAATATCTTAAAGGGGGATATTTCCATGTATGTATGCTTGGGTTTACTAGCCATGAGGTGGTGCCACTTTCGGAGGTCATTGGGCTGTGTGCACGTGTGTGCGGCCCAGGTATAAAAAGCCAGCCATCTGGCAATGTAATAACTTTGGGCCCTAATAAAGTAGAGCCAGGTTTGTACCTGTTCGGAATTTACAGTATTCAGTCTATTGAGTTATTGCATACACAACCGCCTCAAACACTCCTTCCAGGTGAAACAGCGATTTACTTGTACTTCTCTCAATTTAGAATACTGTATTAGCTGCTCACGATGTGGTCTCCTAATGCAGATTGGGTGACCGCTTTGCAGAACACCTCCGTTCAGTCCGTAAACATGACCCCAAGCGTCCGGTTGCCTGTCACTTTAATTCTCCGCTCCACTCCCACTCTGATCTCTCCGTCCTTGGCCTCTTACACTGTTCCAACGAAGGTCAACGCAAGCTCGAGGAAACAGCATCTCATCTTTTGGTTTAGGCACTTTGGAGCCTTCTGGACTCAACATTGAGTTCAACAATTTCAAGCCATAATCTCTGCCCCTATTTTTTTTTCTTTTTTCTGTTTTATTTTCTCTTTCCCACGGCAACTGTTGATGATTCTGCCCTACACACCCTATCGAGACTCATCTTTTATTTCTTAACTTTTCCCATTATCATCTCCTTTCGCCTTGCACCATCATCCCTTTTGTCTCTAAATGTCTTCTGCCTTCTATCACAGACCTTCCCTTTTGTTCTTTCATCCCCTCCCCACTTTCCCTGCCCCTATACTTGCTTAAAAACCTGTTACATCTCTAACTTTTTCCAGTTTTGACAAAGGGTCATCGACCTGAAACGTTAACTCGATTTCTCTCTCCACAGATGCTGCCTGGTCTGCTGAGTATTTCCAGCATTCTCTGTTTTTGTTTTAGATTCCAGCATCCGCAGTATTTTGCTTTTCTATCAAATCCATTTATCATTTTAAAACTTTAAATAGATCACCTCCCCACCTTGTAAAGTCAAGGCAATAGAAATTAAGTTTTTGCAAACTATCTTCATAATTTAAAACTTTAAACCTCAGTCTCATTCTGGTGAATCTGCGCTGTACTCACCCCAAGGCCAATATACCCTTTCTGATGTAGGGTGAACAAAACTGAACATAGTACTCCAGATGGGGTCTATCCAAGACTTCATAAACTTTAGGATCACTTCCACGCTTTTGTATTTTATCTAGATTTGAGATAAAGACCAATATTTCATTTGCCTTTTTGATTGCCTTTTGTACCTGTTAACTAGCTTTTAGTGATTTGTGTACATGGATAGCCAAATACCTTTGCTCCTCCACAGTTCCTAGTCTCTACCCCAGAAAAGACAGTCCGCCTGTATGGACATTTCGTCTTTGCGCCGCTGGAACGGCTTGCTCTCTTCATGCATCTCCGCTGGGACGCTGGACCAGCTCCCATGGAGGACACAGTTTTTTTTACAAGGGACAGTAAAGGATCCTGGCTGGTCCAGGTCCTGATCTGGCGAGCCGTAACGGGTAACTTTTCGTTTTCAAATGCATCCATCACCAAGAGCAAGTCTGCAGGTTGTGCCATTTCTACCCCGGTGGTGGGCAATGGTAGCCGACTGAGAGCATCAGCGCAGTTCTCTGTGCCCGGTCTGTGGCGGATTACATAGTTGTATGCCGACAGCGTGAACGCCCATCTTTGGATGCGAGCATAGGCATTGGTATTAATACCTTTGCTCTCTGAGAATAGCGATATGAGCGGCTTATGGTCAGTTTCTAACTCAAACTGGAGCATTTTTTTCACCCTGCAAACGCATGCCAGAGCTTCTTTTTCAATCATGCTATAGGCCCTTTCGGCCTTGGACAAACTCCTGGACGCATAAGCGACCGGTTGCAATGTTCCCGATTTGTTTCTTTGTTGCAACACACACCCGCCCCTATATGAAGACGCATCGCAAGCTAGCACTAAACGTTTACATGGGTTATACAGAACAAGCAGTTTGTTGGAACATAACAGATTTCGGGCTTTCTCAAAAGCAGCCTCTTGTGATTTCCCCCCATACCCAGTCATCTCCCTTATGCATCAACACATGTAGGGGTTCTAGCAAGGTGCTTAACCCGGGTAGGAAATGACCAAAATAATTGAGGAGTCCCAGGAATGACCGCAGCTCCGTCACGTTCTGTGGTCTCGATGCGTTCTTGATGGCCTCCGTCTTGGCGTCGGTGGGTCTGATGCCGTCTGCCGCAATTCTTCTCCCTAAGAACTCGACCACTGGCGCCAGGAAAACACACTTCGAGAGTTTCAACCCGAGTCCCACACGATCCAGCCGACTTAGAACCTCTTCCAGGTTCTTCAAGTGTTCGATGGTGTCCCAACCCGTGATCAATATGTCGCCCTGGAAAACCACAGTACGCGGAACCGACTTTAGCAGGCTCTCCATGTTCCTTTGAAAAATAGCCGTGGCCGATCGAACCCAAACGGGCATCTATTGTAGATGAACAGACCTTCGTGCGTGTTGATGTAGGTGAGGCCTTTCGAAGATTCCTCCAGCTCCTGCGTCATGTAGGCCGAGGTCAGGTCCAACTTGGTGAATGTCTTTCCTCCTGCCAGCGTCGCAAATAGATAGTCTGCCTGGGGTAGCGGGTACTGGTCCTGCAGCGAAAAACGGGTAATCATTACTTTATAGTCCCCATAAATTCTGAGGGTGCCATCACCCTTGAGGACTGGAACAATCTGGCTGGCCCACTCGTTGAACTCCACTGGCGCGATGATGCCTTCTTGCTGCAGCCTGTCGATCTCCACCTTCTCTCGCATCATATATGGTACCGCCCGTGCCTTGTGGTGGATGGGTCGTGTACCAGGAACCAAGTGGATCTGCACCTTCGCCCCCGAGAAACTTCCGATGCCTGGCTCAAACAACGGCGGAAACTTGCTCAGAACCTGGGCACATGAGGCGTCGTCGACGGACGAGAGCGCTCCAATGTCATCCCATTTCCAGCGGATTTTCCCCAGCCAATTTCTGCCGAACAGTGTGGAGCCATCTCCTGGTACAACCCATAGTGGTAGTTCATGCACCGCTCCATCATACTGCTGCATTGCCAATTACAGGGTTCAGCTCTTTGGTGTAAGTTCTCAGCTTGGTGTGAATGGGGCTAAGCTTGGGCCTGTGTGCTTTGTTGCACCACAGCCTGTCGAAGGCCTTTTTGCTCATGATAGACTGACTCACACCCATGTCCAGTTCCATGGATACTGGAATTCTGTCCAGTTCGACTTTTAACATGATCGGTGGACATTTCATGGTGAAGGTGTGTACCCTGTACACTTCTGCCTCCTCAGTTCGAGTCTCTAGTTCAGTTTGATCCGCCATGGATCAATCTTCCTCTGCAACGTGGTGGTTTGCAGGGTTTGCAGCTCGTCTGCACATTCACTGGAGGTGTCCCATTGTTCCACAGCCTTTGCACACATAGGGCCCAAGTTTCAGCCTCAGTTGCTCCTGATTTTTTGGAGCAACTGGTGTAGAACGGAGTATCTTAGAAATTCAAATTCTCGGCATTTAGTTTGCTCCAGTTCTAGTCAGTTAGAACAGTTTCACTTTGGAACAGAATTTTTTTTCAAAAGGGGGCGTGTCCGGCCACTTGCGCCTGTTTTCAAAATTTTGGCAGTGAAAACTTACTCCAAACTAACTTAGAATGGAGTAAGTGAAGATTTTTGTACGCCCCAAAAAACCTTGTCTACACTTTAGAAAATCAGGCGTAGGTTACAAATTGGGCGTAGGGAATGTGGGGGGTGGGGTTTTAAAGGGAAGTTTACAAACATTAAACACTTCAGTTTTACAAATAAAGAGCTATCATCAATAATAAATGATAAAAATATCAATAAATCAACCAATAAATCAATCAAAAAAAATTAATAAGAAATAATTTTTTTTTTTAAATCAATAAATAAAACATTTTCTACTTACCGACTGCAGCACCGGGAGCCCTCCAACAGCGTGCTGGGATGCGCCCCCCCCCCCCCCCCCCAGTGTGTCTCTGTCAGTGTCTCTATCTCTCTGTCTGTCTGTGTATGTCTCTCACTCTCTGTCAGTGTCTGTGTTTCTGACAGGGAGGGATGGGGGGGGAAGGGAAGGAGGAGAAGGGGAAGGGGGGGGAGGAGAAGGGGAAGGGAAGGGGGGGAGGAGAAGGGGAAAGGAAAGGGAAGGGGGGGAGGAGAAGGGGAAAGAGAAGGGGAAAGGAGAGAGAGAGAGAGAGAGAGGCAAAAGGAGAGTGGGGGAAGAAAGGAAAGGGGGGAAGAGAGGGGAGGGGAAGGGGGGGAAGAGAGGGAAGGGGGGAAGAGAGGGGAGGGGAGGGGGAGGGGAAGGGGGGAAGAGAGGGAAGGGGGGGAAGAGAGGGGAGGGGAGGGGAGGGGAAGGGGGGGAAGAGAGGGGAGGGGAAGGGGGGAAGAGAGGGGGGGGAAGAGAGGGGAGGGGAAGGGGGGGAAGAGAGGGGAGGGGAAGGGGGGGAAGAGAGGGGAAGGGGGGGAAGAGAGGGGAAGGGGGGAAGAGAGGTGAAGGGGGGGAAGAGAGGGGAAGGGGGGAAGAGAGGGGAGGGGAAGGGAAGGGGGGAAGAGAGGGGAGGGGAAGGGAAGGGGGGAAGAGAGGGGAGGGGAAGGGAAGGGGGGAAGAGAGGAGAGGGGAAGAGAGGGGAGGGGAAGGGGGGAAGCGAGGGGAGGGGAGGGGAAGGGGGAAGAGAGGGGAGGGGAAGGGAAGGGGGGAAGAGAGGGGAGGGGAAGGGAAGGGGGAAGAGAGGGGAGGGGAAGGGAAGGGGGGAAGAGAGGGGAGGGGAAGGGAAGGGGGGAAGAGAGGGGAGGGGAAGGGAAGGGGGGAAGAGAGGGGAGGGGAAGGGAAGGGGGGAAGAGAGGGGAGGGGAGGGGAAGGGAAGGGGGGAAGAGAGGGGAGGGG